>NC_069506.1:237784650-237904650 GCF_027579735.1 Bombina bombina
CACACGCTTCTTGCGACCCTGTTGACTGTTTTGAATGAAACGCTTGAATGTTCGATGATCACGCTTCAGAAGCTTTGCAATTTTAAGAGTGCTGCATCCCTCTGCAAGATATCTCACTATTTTTGACTTTTCTGAGCCTGTCAAGTCCTTCTTTTGACCCATTTTGCCAAAGGAAAGGAAGTTGCCTAATAATTATGCACACCTTATATAGGGTGTTGATGTCATTAGACCACACCCCTTCTCATTACAGAGATGCACATCACCTAATATGCTTAATTGGTAGTAGGCTTTCGAGCCTATACAGCTTGGAGTAAGACAACATGCATAAAGAGGATGATGTGGTCAAAATACTCATTTGCCTAAT
Organism: Bombina bombina; assembly: GCF_027579735.1. Classification (NCBI taxonomy): domain Eukaryota; kingdom Metazoa; phylum Chordata; class Amphibia; order Anura; family Bombinatoridae; genus Bombina; species Bombina bombina. The sequence goes on from NC_069506.1 coordinate 237,785,015, forward strand.
AATTCTGCACTCCCTGTATATATATATATATATATATATATATACACACACATACACATACATATATATATATACACACACACATATATATATATATACACACACATACATATATATATATATACACACACACACATATATATATATACACACACACACATATATATATATACACACACACACACACACACACACACACATATATATATATATTATACACACACATATACATACATATATATATATATACACACACACACATACACACATATATATATATATATACACACACATACACATACATATATATATACACACACACATACACATACATATATATATATATATACACACACATACACATACATATATATATATATACACACACACACACACACACATATACATATATATATACACACACATACACATACATATATATATATATATACACACACACACACATACATATATATATATATATACACACACACATACACATACATATATATATATATACACACACACACACATACATATATATATATATACACACACACACACATACATATATATATATATATACACACATATACACATACATATATATATATATACACACACATACACATACATATATATATATATACACACACATACACATACATATATATATATATATACACACACATACATATATATATATATACAGGGAGTGCAGAATTATTAGGCAAATGAGTATTTTGACCACATCATCCTCTTTATGCATGTTGTCTTACTCCAAGCTGTATAGGCTCGAAAGCCTACTACCAATTAAGCATATTAGGTGATGTGCATATCTGTAATGAGAAGGGGTGTGGTCTAATGACATCAACACCCTATATCAGGTGTGCATAATTATTAGGCAACTTCCTTTCCTTTGGCAAAATGGGTCAAAAGAAGGACTTGACAGGCTCAGAAAAGTCAAAAATAGTGAGATATCTTGCAGAGGGATGCAGCACTCTTAAAATTGCAAAGCTTCTGAAGCGTGATCATCGAACAATCAAGCGTTTCATTCAAAATAGTCAACAGGGTCGCAAGAAGCGTGTGGAAAAACCAAGGCGCAAAATAACTGCCCATGAACTGAGAAAAGTCAAGCGTGCAGCTGCCAAAATGCCACTTGCCACCAGGTTGGCCATATTTCAGAGCTGCAACATCACTGGAGTGCCCAAAAGCACAAGGTGTGCAATACTCAGAGACATGGCCAAGGTAAGAAAGGCTGAAAGACGACCACCACTGAACAAGACACACAAGCTGAAACGTCAAGACTGGGCCAAGAAATATCTCAAGACTGATTTTTCTAAGGTTTTATGGACTGATGAAATGAGAGTGAGTCTTGATGGGCCAGATGGATGGGCCCGTGGCTGGATTGGTAAAGGGCAGAGAGCTCCAGTCCGACTCAGATGCCAGCAAGGTGGAGGTGGAGTACTGGTTTGGGCTGGTATCATCAAAGATGAGCTTGTGGGGCCTTTTCGGGTTGAGGATGGAGTCAAGCTCAACTCCCAGTCCTACTGCCAGTTTCTGGAAGACACCTTCTTCAAGCAGTGGTACAGGAAGAAGTCTGCATCCTTCAAGAAAAACATGATTTTCATGCAGGACAATGCTCCATCACACGCGTCCAAGTACTCCACAGCGTGGCTGGCAAGAAAGGGTATAAAAGAAGAAAATCTAATGACATGGCCTCCTTGTTCACCTGATCTGAACCCCATTGAGAACCTGTGGTCCATCATCAAATGTGAGATTTACAAGGAGGGAAAACAGTACACCTCTCTGAACAGTGTCTGGGAGGCTGTGGTTGCTGCTGCACGCAATGTTGATGGTGAACAGATCAAAACACTGACAGAATCCATGGATGGCATGCTTTTGAGTGTCCTTGCAAAGAAAGGTGGCTATATTGGTCACTGATTTGTTTTTGTTTTGTTTTTGAATGTCAGAAATGTATATTTGTGAATGTTGAGATGTTACATTGGTTTCACTGGTAAAAATAAATAATTGAAATGGGTATATATTTGTTTTTTGTTAAGTTGCCTAATAAGTATGCACAGTAATAGTCACCTGCACACACAGATATCCCCCTAAAATAGCTAAAACTAAAAACAAACTAAAAACTACTTCCAAAAATATTCAGCTTTGATATTAATGAGTTTTTTGGGTTCATTGAGAACATGGTTGTTGTTCAATAATAAAATTAATCCTCAAAAATACAACTTGCCTAATAATTCTGCACTCCCTGTATATATATATATATATATATATATATATATATATATATATATATATATATATATATATACACACATACATATATATATATACACACACATACACATACATATATATATATATATACACACACATACACATACATATATATATACAGTGAGGCCCCGGTTTACGCACGACTCGGTATACGAAATTTCGGTTTACGAAATCGAAATTTGAAGAAAAATTGACTCGGTTTACGAATTTTTTTCGCAATACGAAACAAAATGCCAGTTTGCCCCCCTCGGTTTACGAATATTTTTCGCAATACGAAACCAGTGGCCCCTGTGCCCCCTGCATACTCAAGTATGATTGAATTAATGAAGTTTGGGTACCAGTGTGGAGGTGTTGGAGAGGTTTTGGAGCCATTTTGCAGCAAGTTGTTGAGCCTTTTGGAGTCATTTGCAGCAAGTTGTTAAGCCTTTTGGAGCCATTTGCAGCAAGTTGTGGAGCCTTTTGGAGACATTGGAGCCATTTGCAGCAAGTTGTTAAGCCTTTTGGAGCATTTTTTGGACACTTTATTTGAATTTTTTCGGACCTCCGGAACGCATTAATTGATTTTCAATGCATTCCTATGGGAAACCGTGTTTCGGTTTACGAATTTTTCGCAATACGAAACGACCCGGAGAACGAATTAAATTCGTAAACCGAGGCCTCACTGTATATATATACACACACACATACAATATACACATATACACCTTTGAGCCATTCCCAGTTCAGCACCTGATCAAAGACCATGGGGTCCATTTATCAAGCTCCGAACGGCTGCTCCATAACCCTGTCCGCCTGCTCTGATGAGGCGGACAGAAATCGCCAGAAATCAACCCGATTGAGTACGATCGGGTTGATTGACACCTCCCTGCTGGCGCCCGATTGGCCGCGAGTCAGCAGGGGGCGGCGTTGCACCAGCAGCTCTTGTGAGTTGCTGGTGCAATGTTAAATGTGGAGAGCGTATTGCTCTCCGCATTCAGCGAGGTCTTGCGGACCTGATCCGCACTGTCGGATCAGGTCCGCAAGACCTTTGATAAATAGGCCCCCATATCTCTTAAAATAACAGCTAAAACTTTTTTAAACATAATGATAATAAACCTTTATTTTACATTTAATATGTATACATATGAGTGAAACACTATTTTTTATATATATATTTATGTGTTTTCTTATGGATATAAGTGTTATCACTTTACTTCAGTTCTCCAAAAGCACTAAAGCTTCTAACGCTCTCTATCTAAAACTATTTTTATTGTATATTTTTATTGCATATGTGTCTGTTTTTAACCACCGGTGGTATTTTGAATTGTATAATAGAAAATAAATATTTCATGTTTTTATTAAATATTTTTCTTGTCTATATACAGCTGACTTTTCTAGGCATTCCTTTTACTTTATATTTGTAATCTTGTTTTTCCTCTAGAGGTTAGGGTATCACCTCTATGTGAAGGGTAGCTACTACGCTGTATACTAATAGGGTTTCTTTGTATGCTACTTAAAAAGGACAGTCTACACCATTTATTGTTTAAAAAGATAGATAATTTATTACCCATTCCCTAGTTTTGCACAACCAAACTGCCCCCTTATTTCAGTTCATATAAACAGACATCCATTTTAGACAATCAGAGCTGGCTCACCTGAACTCCACGTGCGTGAGAACAGTGGTATCTATATGTCACACATGAACTAACACCCTCTAGTGGTGAAAAACTGTTAAAATGCCCTGAGAGAAGAGGCGGCCTTCAAGGGCTTAGCAATTAGCATATGAACCTCCTAGGTTTAGCTTTCAACTAAGAATACCAAAGGAACAAAGCAAAATTGGTTATAAAAGTAAATAAGAAAATTGTTTAAAATTACATTTTCTATCTGAATCATGAAAGTTTATTTTGGAATAGACTGTCCCTTTAAGCTATCTAAAGCCTCCCCTATTTGTAAATCAGCTACAATTAAATGTAATCTTATTTTATTTTTATTTAAAAATGTCTGTCCTCATTACAGACTTTTTTTTTAATGTAATGCTATATAATACAACCAGTGTACATTTCCATCAGTCAACTCTGCTTAGTCTGTTAGAGCTTTTAAAGATAATAATAATAATAATAAAAAAAAATAATAGATTTTTAGAAAAAGAAAAAAATACAAAGAATGAATCACAAATGACAAAGCATCTGAGGTTGTAGGTGTCTCCTACATTGTTAGCCTACAGCTGTGTTGATAGTCTCCTGGATGCAACAGTAAATACTTTTTTAGATGCCAGGAACACTTGCTCTGTAGATGCATAATGCCTCAAGCAAGCAATTACACTTGTTTTAAACTAATGGCATTTTGGATTTGTGAACAGTTTTTAATATATGTATTAACATTACAGTAGAGATCTGATTTTTCTTATAAAGAAATACTGCTCAATGAACCCTGAAAACAAGTGCAGGTATCTTTGCTATCTTCACATTAAATCTACATGCATGAGTAGGATCTTTGCTTACTTTCTCATATTGAATTGTACTTCCCTATTTTTGTGTAGTATTGTAGGGTGTATTTGTTGTGAGACAAGATATTAGATAAAATATACAGTATTCAGTTTTAGTGTGAGGTTATAAACGATAGCTCTTAAATTTAAATAACCTTTTCTTTGTTTGATACCTACTAGATAGGCCACTCAATAAAATAAATATATGTTCTATTGAACTCCCGAGGATACCACTGGATACTTCCATAGGAATGTCAAAATTAAACTCACTTTTACATTCACTTCTATTTTCAAATGTGCTTTGTTTTCTTGGTATCCCTTGTTGAAAAAGAATACACACATATCCTACACTAGTGGGAGCTAGCTGCTGATTGGTTCCTGCACACAGTTGTCTCTTGTGATTGGCTAACTAGATGTGTTCATCTAGCTGTCAGAAGTGCAATGCTGTTCCTTTAGCAAAGGAAACCAATAGAATGAAGCAAATTTGATAATAGAAGTAAATTGGAAAATTGTTTAAAATTGTATGTTCTATCCAAATCATGAAATAAAATGTTGGGGTTTCCTGTCACTTTAAGAGCACGCCACTGACTCCAAGACTATAGCGATTGGAGTTAAGATGACTTCACCACAGATACAAAATATTTGTCAGTGGTCTGTGCTATGAGATTAAGCACTCTCTATGGGGCTGACGTCACCTTCACTGCAATCGCTGCAGATAGAAAATCAGATCAAAACTTGAAAACAAAACAAGCGGAATCTCTGATAGATAGAAATGTAAAGTGGAACTGTCAAGTATGTGGTGCTATATTCTTTTTAAAAAATCATGAAAAGCTGGCTATAAATTATATAGCATTTTCAATAATTCATGCACAGTATACTAATAGGTCGAAATATCCAGCCCTTTAAAATAAAATGCCAAACAGGAATGATTTCTCACTTACAGGGCTGCTGATCATCCTTAATAAATTCTATTATTTTAAACTTCAAATAAGAGATGCTATCACAGCTTATTCTTGGTCAGGTGCTGTGAACATACATATGTACATAAGCCCTCAAACCTACATATTAGATTCTCCCACAGAAGTGGAAGGGATGGACAGATGAGGGTTATGTGATTGTGGTTGTAGCAAAATTAACACCATACAAAGGATAACTAGACAAATTAGCTTTAGAGGGCTACATTTGAGTTTGACAGGCCGAGAGTAGGGGGATGTGATCAACCTGCATGTAAAATAAGATGGTTCATTTTTGGCACAGGACTTATTCCAAAACAGTTACAATTCCTAAACAAAAACAAAATAACAGTTTTTAATTTTAATAAATTTCAAAAGCTATTCCAATAAAAAAAAATGACAATTGAATTATAAAACCTTTGAAAGAGAAAGAGAGAAAAAGAGAGAACAGGAGTGAGAGAGAGAACCCCTTTGTTCCTATCTAAACACTTGCTCAATGTCCAGGATCGTATCATGGGGGACTGCCTACGCTGCAAGGGATGCCCCCCAGTCCAATTTTTACTTGCGTCAAAGTGGGAGGCTGCAGAACGCCATATAAGGTAGGACGTTCCATGCCGTCCTAATGGAGTTAAAAGCCCAGCGCTGTTAGGATGGCAGAGGAACTTCCTATTTTTTTAGTTTGGTTTTTAAAGACTTTTATGCAATAAAATGACTTTGGACCAATACAAAAGTAACAAATTACAAATTATTAATTAAGTATTGGTGACGATAACCTAACACGTAATGCATATGAAAAAATGCAAGATACATGGGTAATCTAGGGGTTTTCAAATTATTTGTAATTGGTTTGAACCTGAAAACCCTATGAAAACCCAAAGCAATGCACAAGGAATTCTGATTGTTCGGAATGGACAAACAGATACCAGTAGTCTCTTCATTAGCCTACTGTCCCAACACTTATAACATTATATTGGAAAAGTGTATGTATACAGATAAATTATTTGGTTAAGAATACAAAATTACAAGGTCATCTCTTCACTGCCAATGATATCTTCAATACTTCTCCGGCAGCTAAACAGGTGACAGTGGCACAGGCTGGCATGCAGTGCTGTTAAATGATGAGAGACTTGAGTGATACCATAGTTGCTATTTCTTTAACAAAAATATACAAAAATAACAATATTTAATAATTGCATTCTTGCAACAGTTATGTTAAATGTCTCCAAATTCCTACCTTTCTAGAAATTGGACAAACACATACCCTTGCCAGGGTCCTAAAATATACATAGCTGGCTACTCAAATTTTTGAATGGTATTTGTAAATTTGTCAAGCCCAGATTTGCATAGAAAAAAACAATCTATTTCAAGCTATTGGTGTGATCCACAAATAACAATTACACTTTGATAGTTTCTAATTTTTTATTTGAAAAAAGATATAGATTCCAGTAAGCAGGACTCTAAAGTGGGGTGAGGTTATGTCCACTCTGATCCCAGCAGACAGGAACTCAAAACATTGCTTTTGGATCAGTTTCCTAAAAAGAGGGAGGCAGCTGCAAGCAACATGTGGAGTTCAATGAAACATTATCTTCCCATCAAAAGACTCATCTAGATAGTATTAAAGGGACACTCAAGTCAAAATTAAACTTTCATGACCCAGATAAAGCATTTAATTTTAAGCAACTTTACAATTTACTTCCTTTAACAAAATGTGCACAGTCTTTTTACATTTACACTTTTTTGAGTCACCAGCTCCTACTGAGCATGTGCAAAAGATTCACAGAATATACGTATATGTATTTTTGATTGGCTGATGGCTGTCACATGATACAGGAGGAGTGGAAATAGACAAAACTTTTACATTTGTCAGAAAAAAATCTGCTACTCATTTGAAGTTCAGATTAAGGGGCTGATTTAACAAGGGCCGAATGAGTTATAAAACAAGCAGCGGTCTTAAAGGACCAGTAAATTTTTCTAAATGTAGTTGTTTTTTTTTATTGCTATCTTTAAAAATATGCATGAATATTGAGCTAAACTGTTTTTTTCAATAATTTATTAAAAAAAAAATCTCCTATTTTACCGTTTTTGTTTCACGGTCTTTCCATGTAAACTCCGCCCCTTCAAAAATCAAAATGTAGGGCATGATTTTGAGGGTGAAGAACATGCACTTACTGGGATAAAAAATGTAAATGATTTAGAAAACAAACATGCTGGGAGACGTTTATGAAACACCTTCAAACTTACACTTTATGAATAATTAGAGAAAATCTGTAGGCAATATGGAAAGCTAACAAAGGCATAAAGAGATCACCTCAAAAAATAGTTTGGATAATAAAATGCAGCATTATAAATGTGGTAGAGGAGTCATTCATTAAACTTTAAAAATAAAACATTGAATTTTATAATAAATTGAGACAAAGCTAAATTTAGTGCCCAAAACTAACCAATTAAATGTTCTAATGATGCGTGACAATCAGGGAAAAAAACAAAAAACAGGAACAAATATAGCAAAAATATATAAATAGAAGCAAAATCTCTTGCAATGACTGCAAAGCGGCAAAACTGCTTCTATCTAATCTTCAATTACGGAACTACAAGTGCGCAAATGCGCATGCGCAAAACCGCTTCAAGTAAGTGACGTGTAATCACAGTTCTTCACTTACAGTACAAGTGCGCAACTGCGCAAATGCGAGTCGCGCGTAGCCGCAGTCCTATCCGGATAGTGTAAACCGATAGGACTGCTTGCAAAGCAAAAAAGGGGTTTGGAAAAAAAAAAAAAATTTAAAGCCAAATTAAAACATAAGTATACAAATAAAATAATAACATGCATTTAAAAAAATTAAGTTTATAACACAATTAAATAAAAAAGATAAGCAAATTTAAAAGTTTACTGGTCCTTTAAGACCGCTGCCCCTTAAATCGTCTGTAGCCTCTGGGGCAGCGGACAGCAATCCGCCTGATCTTTCACGATCGGGTTGATTGACACCCCCTGCTAGCCAAATCTGCAGGGGGCGGCATTGCACAAGCAGTTCACCCGAACTGCTTGTGCAATATTAAATGCAGACAGCGTATTCTGTCAGCATTTAGCGATGCAGGGCCGGACATGATTCGCTGCCGGGGTATGATAAATCTACCCCCACGTGCTATCTACCCCTACGTGCTATTGCATTGTCTTTTTTTTTAGGCATTTGTTGATTATGCAAATCTACTATATTTATTGGTTCTTTAAATAAAATTATTAGTATTTAATAAATAAAAGTTAAAGTGAGTGTAGGACATAAGCAGTACTGGTGTGCCCCACTTTGAACACAAGATGGGTATAGTTTTCACATAAATTATTTAAAGGGACAGTCTACTCCATATATTTTTATATTACCCATTCCCCAGTTTTGCATAACCAACATGGTAATATTAATATACTTTTTACCTCTGTGATTACCTTGTATCTAAGCCTCTGAAGACTGCCTATTTATTTTATTTTTTGACAGACATGCATTTTAGACAATCAGTGCTGACTTAATAAATAATTCCACTGGAGTGAGCACATTATCTATATGGCATACATGAACTGATGCCCTCTAGCTGTGAAAAACTGTCACCTTCAAAGGCTTCAAAATTAACATATGAGGCTACCATAGGCTACCAAGAGATTTGATGATAAAAGTAAATTGGAAAGTTGTTTAAAATTGCATGCTCTTTCCGAATCATGAAAGTTTAATTTTGACTAGACTGTCCCTTTAAGCTTATAAAAAGATGATGCATATAATTTCTAGAGATCCCCTAATTTACCTGGTATAAAAAGACTAAAGTTTTATTTTAAGAGTGCTTAATGATTACAATGTTCCTCTGTTTCAACTCTTACAAGTTTTTTTCCTGTAGACAGTTGTTATGAGGCCTAAATAAACAAGCCGGTTCATTTTACTCTTACATTAAAACACAGGTCATGCTGGGAAAAAAAACAGGGATAGAGTCATAGTGCACTGATGGGAAGCTACAGCCTACAGGAAACACCTGTTAAGTGCATAGTTTAATAAAATGACCATTTATCAGACTGGAACGTGAAAAACATTTTTTTTACGATGCCCTGCAACCTTGTTCCAAATATGTAAATATGTAGATTATGTTTCTTTAAAGGGACATGAAACCCAAATTTTTTTGTTTCATGATTTAGAAAGAGCATGCAATTTTAAACAACTTTCTATTTTACTTCTATTATCGATTTTGCTTCATTCTCTTGATATCCTGTCCTGAAAAGCATATCTATATATTCTTAGTAGCTGCATATTGGTTGCTGCACATAGATGACTTGTGTGATTGGCTTACCCATGAATTGTTATTTCTTTAGCAAAGAATATCTAAATAATGAAGCAAATTAGATAATAGAAGTAAATTTGAATGTTGTTTAAAATTGTATTCTCTATCTGAATCATGAAACATTTTTTGGGGGTTTAGAGTCCCTTTAACCCCTTAGTGACCAGAGCACTTTTCCATTTTCTGTCCGTTTGGGACCAAGGCTATTTTTACATTTTTGCGGTGTTTGTGTTTAGCTGTAATTTTCTTCTTACTCATTTACTGTACCCACACATATTATATACCGTTTTTCTCGCCATTAAATGGACTTTCTAAAGATACCATTATTTTCATCATATCTTATAATTTACTATAAAAAAAATGATAAAATATGAGGAAAAATGGAAAAAAACACACTTTTTCTAACTTTGACCCCCAAAATCTGTTACATATCTAAAACCACCAAAAAACACCCATGCTAAATAGTTTCTAAATTTTGTCCTGAGTTTAGAAATACCCAATGTTTACATGTTCTTTGCTTTTTTTGCAAGTTATAGGGCCATAAATACAAGTAGCACTTTGCTATTTCCAAACCATTTTTTTCCAAAATTAGCGCTAGTTACATTAGAACACTGATATCTTTCAGGAATCCCTGAATATCCCTTGACATGTATATATTTTTTTTAGTAGACATCCCAAAGTATTGATCTAGGCCAATTTTGGTATATTTCATACCACCATTTCACCGCCAAATGCGATCAAATACAAAAAATTGTTCACTTTTTCACAAATTTTTTCACAAACTTTAGGTTTCTCACTGAAATCATTTACAAACAGCTTGTGCAATTATGGCATAAATGGTTGTAAATTCTTCTCTGGGATCCCCTTTGTTCAGAAATAGCACACATATATGGCTTTGGCGTTGCTTTTTGGTAATTAGAAGGCCGCTAAATGCCACTGCGCACCACAAGTGTATCATGCCCAGCAGTTAAGGGGTTAATTAGGGAGCTTTTAGGGAGCTTGTAGGGTTAATTTTAGCTTTAGTGTAGTGTAGTAGACAACCCCAAGTATTGATCTAGGCACATTTTGGTATATTTCATGCCACCATTTCACCGCCAAATGCGATCAAATTAAAAAAAACGTAAAATTTTTCACAATTTTAGGTTGCTCACTGAAATCATTTACAAACAGCTTGTGCAATTATGGCACAAATGGTTGTAAATGCTTGTCTGGGATCCCCTTTGTTCAGAAATAGCAGACATATATGACTTTGGCGTTGCTTTCTGGTAATTAGAAGGCCACTAAATCCTGTTGCGCCTCACACGTGTATTATGGCTAGCAGTGAAAGGGTTAATTAGGGAGTTTGTAGTGAGCTTGCAGGGTTAATTTTAGCTTTAGTGTAGAGGTCAGCCTCCCATCTGACACATCCCACCCCCTGATCCCTCCCAAACAGCTCCCTTCCCTCCCCCACCCCACAATTGTCCCCGCCATCTTAAGTACTGGCAGAAAGTCTGCCAGTACTAAAATAAAAGGGTTTTAAAAAAAAAATGAAATTTTTTTTTAGCATATTTACATATGCTACTGTGTAGGATCCCCCCCTTAGCCCCCAACCTCCCTGATCCCCCCCAAAACCGCTCTCTAACCCTCCCCTCTGCCTTATTGGGGGCCATCTTGGGTACTGGCAGCTGTCTGCCAGTACCCAGTTTACAATAAAAAGTGCTTTTTTTTTTGTTTTTTTTTTTTTTCTGTAGTGTAGCTTCCCCCCCCCACCCCCCACAGACAAACCCCCACCACCTTGCTGATTGTTTTAATTTTCATTTTTTTTATATTTTTTATTTCCCCATTTTCTGCAGTGTAGCGGTTCCCACCCGCTCCCTCCCCGTGCACGCGCCCGCGTGTTATAGTGTCCAAATAAAATGATTATAATTTGTATCAAATTGTTATTACTTCCTTAAACAAACCATGTTTCTTAGCAACCAGGGAATGTTTACTTGATGCAACACAGAAACAAAATCACGGCCAGGGGGGCTGCCAATATCATAAAAACATCATTTATTTTGTAGGGAACTGCTTTATGAGAAAAGAACCTGTATCTAAAATCCTATTACAACCATCAACTTGACAACAGGTTTGTTTTTCATTCTTTTCATCTTTTATAGAGATGTGAAAAGTCAAAATTACTTTTTCGTGATTTAGATAGAACATGCAATTTTTAAGAAACTTTTCAACTGACTTTTATTATCAAACGTGCTTTGTATTCTTTATATCCTTTGTTTAAAAGCATCAGAAGAAATTAATGTACTACTAGAAGATATCTGGTAAATGGTGGCTACACACATTCGTCTTGTCAATGGCTCACCAGATGTATTTATTTAGCTCCCAGTAGTCCATTGCTGCTCCAGAGCAAGAGTTAAACACATAGTTATATGCAATCAATAGAGCAAAAATAAAATGCAATAACAGAATAGAGCATTTTTATTGTGTACTTTGATTTATTTTTAATTTAGAGCAATATGGCTTTGTTAGAGTGTAGGGCTTTTCCATCGTACAATGTGTGAACTGGTGATAAAAAAAACAGAATTTATGTTTACCTGATAAATTACTTTCTCCAACGGTGTGTCCGGTCCACGGCGTCATCCTTACTTGTGGGATATTCTCTTCCCCAACAGGAAATGGCAAAGAGCCCAGCAAAGCTGGTCACATGATCCCTCCTAGGCTCCGCCTACCCCAGTCATTCGACCGACGTTAAGGAGGAATATTTGCATAGGAGAAACCATATGATACCGTGGTGACTGTAGTTAAAGAAAATAAATTATCAGACCTGATTAAAAAACCAGGGCGGGCCGTGGACCGGACACACCGTTGGAGAAAGTAATTTATCAGGTAAACATAAATTCTGTTTTCTCCAACATAGGTGTGTCCGGTCCACGGCGTCATCCTTACTTGTGGGAACCAATACCAAAGCTTTAGGACACGGATGATGGGAGGGAGCAAATCAGGTCACCTAGATGGAAGGCACCACGGCTTGCAAAACCTTTCTCCCAAAAATAGCCTCAGAAGAAGCAAAAGTATCAAACTTGTAAAATTTGGTAAAAGTGTGCAGTGAAGACCAAGTCGCTGCCCTACATATCTGATCAACAGAAGCCTCGTTCTTGAAGGCCCATGTGGAAGCCACAGCCCTAGTGGAATGAGCTGTGATTCTTTCGGGAGGCTGCCGTCCGGCAGTCTCGTAAGCCAATCTGATGATGCTTTTAATCCAAAAAGAGAGAGAGGTAGAAGTTGCTTTTTGACCTCTCCTTTTACCGGAATAAACAACAAACAAGGAAGATGTTTGTCTAAAATCTTTTGTAGCATCTAAATAGAATTTTAGAGCGCGAACAACATCCAAATTGTGCAACAAACGTTCCTTCTTCGAAACTGGTTTCGGACACAGAGAAGGTACGATAATCTCCTGGTTAATGTTTTTGTTAGAAACAACTTTTGGAAGAAAACCAGGTTTAGTACGTAAAACCACCTTATCTGCATGGAACACCAGATAAGGAGGAGAACACTGCAGAGCAGATAATTCTGAAACTCTTCTAGCAGAAGAAATTGCAACCAAAAACAAAACTTTCCAAGATAATAACTTAATATCAACGGAATGTAAGGGTTCAAACGGAACCCCCTGAAGAACTGAAAGAACTAAGTTGAGACTCCAAGGAGGAGTCAAAGGTTTGTAAACAGGCTTGATTCTAACCAGAGCCTGAACAAAGGCTTGAACATCTGGCACAGCTGCCAGCTTTTTGTGAAGTAACACAGACAAGGCAGAAATCTGTCCCTTCAGGGAACTTGCAGATAATCCTTTTTCCAATCCTTCTTGAAGGAAGGATAGAATCTTAGGAATCTTAACCTTGTCCCAAGGGAATCCTTTAGATTCACACCAACAGATATATTTTTTCCAAATTTTGTGGTAAATCTTTCTAGTTACAGGCTTTCTGGCCTGAACAAGAGTATCGATAACAGAAGCTGAGAACCCTCGCTTCGATAAGATCAAGCGTTCAATCTCCAGGCAGTCAGCTGGAGTGAGACCAGATTCGGATGTTCGAACGGACCTTGAACAAGAAGGTCTCGTCTCAAAGGTAGCTTCCATGGTGGAGCCGATGACATATTCACCAGATCTGCATACCAAGTCCTGCGTGGCCACGCAGGAGCTATCAAGATCACCGACGCCCTTTCCTGATTGATCCTGGCTACCAGCCTGGGGATGAGAGGAAACGGCGGGAATACATAAGCTAGTGTGAAGGTCCAAGGTGCTACTAGTGCATCCACTAGAGCCGCCTTGGGATCCCTGGATCTGGACCCGTAGCAAGGAACTTTGAAGTTCTGACGAGAGGCCATCAGATCCATGTCTGGAATGCCCCACAGTTGAGTGACTTGGGCAAAGATTTCCGGATGGAGTTCCCACTCCCCCGGATGCAATGTCTGACGACTCAGAAAATCCGCTTCCCAATTTTCCACTCCTGGGATGTGGATAGCAGACAGGTGGCAGGAGTGAGACTCCGCCCATAGAATGATTTTGGTCACTTCTTCCATCGCCAGGGAACTCCTTGTTCCCCCCTGATGGTTGATGTACGCAACAGTTGTCATGTTGTCTGATTGAAACCGTATGAACTTGGCCCACGCTAGCTGAGGCCAAGCCTTGAGAGCATTGAATATCGCTCTCAGTTCCAGAATATTTATCGGTAGAAGAGATTCTTCCCGAGACCAAAGACCCTGAGCTTTCAGGGATCCCCAGACCGCGCCCCAGCCCATCAGACTGGCGTCGGTCGTGACAATGACCCACTCTGGTCTGCGGAAGGTCATCCCTTGTGACAGGTTGTCCAGGGACAGCCACCAACGGAGTGAGTCTCTGGTCCTCTGATTTACTTGTATCCTCGGAGACAAGTTTGTATAGTCCCCATTCCACTGACTGAGCATGCACAGTTGTAATGGTCTTAGATGAATGCGCGCAAAAGGAACTATGTCCATTGCCGCTACCATCAAACCTATCACTTCCATGCACTGCGCTATGGAAGGAAGAGGAACGGAATGAAGTATCCGACAAGAGTCTAGAAGTTTTGTTTTTCTGGCCTCTGTCAGAAAAATCCTCATTTCTAAAGAGTCTATTATTGTTCCCAAGAAGGGAACCCTTGTTGACGGAGATAGAGAACTCTTTTCCACGTTCACTTTCCATCCGTGAGATCTGAGAAAGGCCAGGACAATGTCCGTGTGAGCCTTTGCTTGAGGAAGGGACGACGCTTGAATCAGAATGTCGTCCAAGTAAGGTACTACAGCAATGCCCCTTGGTCTTAGCACAGCTAGAAGGGACCCTAGTACCTTTGTGAAAATCCTTGGAGCAGTGGCTAATCCGAAAGGAAGCGCCACGAACTGGTAATGCTTGTCCAGGAATGCGAACCTTAGGAACCGATGATGTTCCTTGTGGATAGGAATATGTAGATACGCATCCTTTAAATCCACCGTGGTCATGAATTGACCTTCCTGGATGGAAGGAAGAATTGTTCGAATGGTTTCCATTTTGAACGATGGAACCTTGAGAAACTTGTTTAAGATCTTGAGATCTAAGATTGGTCTGAACGTTCCCTCTTTTTTGGGAACTATGAACAGATTGGAGTAGAACCCCATCCCTTGTTCTCCTAATGGAACAGGATGAATCACTCCCATTTTTAACAGGTCTTCTACACAACGTAAGAATGCCTGTCTTTTTATGTGGTCTGAAGACAACTGAGACCTGTGGAACCTCCCCCTTGGGGGAAGCCCCTTGAATTCCAGAAGATAACCTTGGGAGACTATTTCTAGCGCCCAAGGATCCAGAACATCTCTTGCCCAAGCCTGAGCGAAGAGAGAGAGTCTGCCCCCCACCAGATCCGGTCCCGGATCGGGGGCCAACATTTCATGCTGTCTTGGTAGCAGTGGCAGGTTTTTTGGCTTGCTTTCCCTTGTTCCAGCCTTGCATTGGTCTCCAAGCTGGCTTGGCTTGAGAAGTATTACCCTCTTGCTTAGAGGACGTAGCACTTTGGGCTGGTCCGTTTCTACGAAAGGGACGAAAATTAGGTTTATTTTTGGCCTTGAAAGGCCGATCCTGAGGAAGGGCGTGGCCCTTACCCCCAGTGATATCAGAGATAATCTCTTTCAAGTCAGGGCCAAACAGCGTTTTTCCCTTGAAAGGAATGTTAAGTAGCTTGTTCTTGGAAGACGCATCAGCTGACCAAGATTTCAACCAAAGCGCTCTGCGCGCCACAATAGCAAACCCAGAATTCTTAGCCGCTAACCTAGCCAATTGCAAAGTGGCGTCTAGGGTGAAAGAATTAGCCAATTTGAGAGCATTGATTCTGTCCATAATCTCCTCATAAGGAGGAGAATCACTATCGACCGCCTTTACCAGCTCATCGAACCAGAAACACGTGGCTGTAGCGACAGGGACAATGCATGAAATTGGTTGTAGAAGGTAACCCTGCTGAACAAACATCTTTTTAAGTAAACCTTCTAATTTTTTATCCATAGGATCTTTGAAAGCACAACTATCTTCTATGGGTATAGTGGTGCGTTTGTTTAAAGTGGAAACCGCTCCCTCGACCTTGGGGACTGTCTGCCATAAGTCCTTTCTGGGGTCGACCATAGGAAACAATTTTTTAAATATGGGGGGAGGGACGAAAGGAATACCGGGCCTTTCCCATTCTTTATTTACAATGTCCGCCACCCGCTTGGGTATAGGAAAAGCTTCTGGGAGCCCCGGGACCTCTAGGAACTTGTCCATTTTACATAGTTTCTCTGGGATGACCAACTTGTCACAATCATCCAGAGTGGATAATACCTCCTTAAGCAGAATGCGGAGATGTTCCAACTTAAATTTAAACGTAATCACATCAGGTTCAGCTTGTTGAGAAATGTTCCCTGAATCAGTAATTTCTCCCTCAGACAAAACCTCCCTGGCCCCATCAGACTGGTTTAGGGGCCCTTCAGAACCATTATTATCAGCGTCGTCATGCTCTTCAGTATCTAAAACAGAGCAGTCGCGCTTACGCTGATAAGTGTGCATTTTGGCTAAAATGTTTTTGACAGAATTATCCATTACAGCCGTTAATTGTTGCATAGTAAGGAGTATTGGCGCGCTAGATGTACTAGGGGCCTCCTGAGTGGGCAAGACTCGTGTAGACGAAGGAGGGAATGATGCAGTACCATGCTTACTCCCCTCACTTGAGGAATCATCTTGGGCATCATTGTCATTGTCACATAAATCACATTTATTTAAATGAGAAGGAACTCTGGCTTCCCCACATTCAGAACACAGTCTATCTGGTAGTTCAGACATGTTAAACAGGCATAAACTTGATAACAAAGTACAAAAAACGTTTTAAAATAAAACCGTTACTGTCACTTTAAATTTTAAACTGAACACACTTTATTACTGCAATTGCGAAAAAATATGAAGGAATTGTTCAAAATTCACCAAAATTACACCACAGTGTCTTAAAGCCTTAAAAGTATTGCACACCAAATTTGGAAGCTTTAACCCTTAAAATAACGGAACCGGAGCCGTTTTTAACTTTAACCCCTTTACAGTCCCTGGTATCTGCTTTGCTGAGACCCAACCAAGCCCAAAGGGGAATACGATACCAAATGACGCCTTCAGAAAGTCTTTTCTATGTATCAGAGCTCCTCACACATGCGACTGCATGTCATGCCTCTCCAAAACAAGTGCGCAACACCGGCGCGAAAATGAGGCTCTGCCTATGATTTGGGAAAGCCCCTAAAGAATAAGGTGTCTAAAAGAGTGCCTGCCGATATAATCTTATCAAAATACCCAGATTAAATGATTCCTCAAGGCTAAATATGTGTTAATAATGAATCGATTTAGCCCAGAAAAAGTCTACAGTCTTAATAAGCCCTTGTGAAGCCCTTATTTACTATCTTAATAAACATGGCTTACCGGATCCCATAGGGAAAATGACAGCTTCCAGCATTACATCGTCTTGTTAGAATGTGTCATACCTCAAGCAGCAAGAGACTGCTCACTGTTCCCCCAACTGAAGTTAATTCCTCTCAACAGTCCTGTGTGGAACAGCCATGGATTTTAGTAACGGTTGCTAAAATCATTTTCCTCATACAAACAGAAATCTTCATCTCTTTTCTGTTTCTGAGTAAATAGTACATACCAGCACTATTTTAAAATAACAAACTCTTGATTGAATAATAAAAACTACAGTTAAACACTAAAAAACTCTAAGCCATCTCCGTGGAGATGTTGCCTGTACAACGGCAAAGAGAATGACTGGGGTAGGCGGAGCCTAGGAGGGATCATGTGACCAGCTTTGCTGGGCTCTTTGCCATTTCCTGTTGGGGAAGAGAATATCCCACAAGTAAGGATGACGCCGTGGACCGGACACACCTATGTTGGAGAAACATCTATCTCCACTAAAGTCTATGGGGATTTTTTTATGTTACCACCAATTTCAAAACTAGGCCTATGCCGTATATTATGTGTATAGTTTTAGCTGCTATATTCAAATTAAATTTAAATACAAAAAAAGGATTTTCAAATGTTCACAATAAAATGATATTATTGTGAATTCCGTGACAGGTTGCAAATCTAATAAAATTGGTGAAAATTTGGGTGCACTTCAATTTGAAATATAAGTGGAGTGCATTGTTGTTCCTTCAACAAAGGATACCAATAGAATTAATCTAATTTTATAATAGCAGGAAAGTTGTTTAAAATTTTGGTTTTTATGTCCCTTTAGGACCACATATAATACAAATAACAATACTTTGTAAGTTCCCACGGGAATAGGGTCCTCAATTCCTCCTGTATGTGTTTGTAACATTTTGTCTTACAAGTTTATATCATTGTCTTATATAAATGAATAGTACTCCTGGTCAGTGCTGCAGAATATGTTGGCCCTTTATAAATAAAGTATAATAATAATAATAAAAATGTCCAGTGGTCGCATGGCCTGATTTAGGTAAGGTTGCAGGGTATCCTCTATTTGCTGATCTCCCCTCCAGATGTCCCATTTGCGTTCTGGCCATGTTTGTCCACCACCAGAATTCCCCAAAATACACATTTTTATTTAACCCTTTGAGTGCTAATGACGGCTCTGAGCCGTCACAGAGTTTCCCACTCTGGTGCTAATGACGGCTCAGAGCCGTCACTAGCACTCTCCCACCTTGAGGGAGATCTGGGAGCTCCCACCCGCTCCTACCCCGGCGATCGTGCCTGTAGAGTGACAATAACGTGATGACGTCACCGCGCAACTTTATTTATACTTAACAATGTTAAGTATAGGAGCAGGGGGCATGCTGCTTAGAAGCCTGTATCTCAGGCATCTAAGCAGCTACAGACCCTCAAGACCCACCATTGGAAAGGTAATAGCCTAACCTTTCCAACAGTGTAAGTCTTGGAGGTCTGAAAAAAATAAAAACAAAGTTATACAAAAAATTGTGCAAAAAATAAAAAAAACATTAAAAAATCTTAGCATCCAGGTGGGAAAGTGCTTAGCAGTCAAAGAGTTAAACTTTTTTTGAGCGCTACAAAAACACATTCTTAGTTTTGCTTTTCCCTGTGGCCACAAAATCTAGTGCATAGGGCACGTGGGCTGCCAGCTGACCTGATATGCAGTTTTAAACCATTTTCTAATATGCTTCTTTTATATATATATATATTTTTTTATTTTTTTTCACTTAGAATCTTTAGTTGAAATACTTACTAACCTGACCATTTTTGGAAAACTATATGGCAGCAGTTTTGCAAGTATATTATCCATTTGCAAGAGGACTAGATGGCAGAGCAAATTTGATACTTTTTTTAAAATGATGTGCACTGACTGAATCACAAAATACATTTTTGGTTTTTTTTTGTGCGTTTCATATCTCTTAAAAAATTGTCATCCTTTGGATTTTGATGATGACATAATAAACCTAATCAATCACTTGATAGCAGAATACACAACATTCTCAATCATTTCACAAATCAGATGACACAACATTGCTTACATCACATGCTTCAAGCACCGGAAATGCACCAAGGTAATGCACATTGTCAGTTAAAGCCAGGACTGCTGTAAAAAACAATTCACCAACACAGTATTTTATCACCCAGCATCTATATTGTCTTATACCATTAATATACCATCAATTTAATGTGCTATCATAAAACAAAATTGCAGTAAAACATTTCCTTTCTTCCCTATACCTAAACAACACACAGAAACTACTGATCTAATCTTAGGCATAATAGGGCATTCAGAAAAGTCCCAGAGCCAATAACAAAGGTTAAAGGTTAACAAAGTTGGGCTGACCCCTTGAAAGCAAGAGCAACCCTCCAGTATAATTCTGTTGGAAAACAAACAGAATCTATTATCTGACAACAATCAATAGGCTAAGACTGGTGATCTCAGACAACATCCCTTGCATTTTAATAGGAACAACCTCACTTAATTTTAATGTATCCCTCTTATACAAATCATCAAGGGGATAACTACATATTTTTCAAACTAACACATTATGTAAACTACTAATTTTCTCAATTATGTTAACACACATTAACCAATAGCTGTAATTTAAGTTTGACCAATAATTCTATGTCAAATTGTGTTTTTCTAGCGCTTACAATATATAGATGAGTGAATGAACTTGGTCATCAAACACACGTGGAAGCAAATCTGTTCTGTTTTTTAGTTATTAGCATGCAAAAAAAATGCATTTAAAGAAATTGATTAATTGAACAATGTGGGATTTTTAGACTTTTAATAAAACGCTAATAAAACCAAAAAAAAAATGTTAATTGCAGAATCACTGGAATGCCTCCAAACTGCTACTTGGTAAACCCAAGCGTATAACAAAAGCTAGGATTTACCATCACTAAAAATAAATATGAGTTTCTCTCATAGTTTTGTAAAATACAGCCTTACACCCACCCTTGCTGTTAGCAGAGTATATCGCTAACTCAGCGCCTTCGGCCGCCCAAGGCACAGCGCTTTCTTCAATGATGTGACGTTTCCACCTCTAGACCAATAGCAGTGCGTGTCCGCTGACATCCCAGCACGGCTAGAGGTCTAAACGTCACCTTATTGGAGAAGAGTGCTGTGCCGTGGGCGGCCTGAGGAGCTGTGTTAGAGATATGCTTTCCTAACAGCAAGGCTTTATTTCCTTGAAAAAGCCACGCCTCCACTACTAGTCACCAGGACAGGTATCGAGCATATCACCTACCAAGCGATCTCGTTGGCATAGCATTTCAGCACGCCATCCGCTTCCATCCAGGAAAGGTGTTGTGATTTTGCTCCCACCGGGCTACTTAGGTGGACAGATACCCGAGTAACATTGTGTGAAGGGGCTTATTTGTGGCTTTTTATATGTTTTAAAGGTTTTTAATCCCTTAACGACCAGCGCCGTACCCTGCACAACGCTGGTCGTTATGCCCTTAAGGACCAGCGCCGTACAATGTACATTGCTGCAGTCTTGGGCTTCTCTCTGTCGGGCACTGCAGAAATAGATTTGCAGAGTTGTCTGTGGCCCTCTCTGCATCGCACAGCGGTGGTGCCGGTCGTTGGTGGGTGGGAGTGTAATGAGGGAGGCAGGTGGGCAGCCCATCACTGGAGAAGGTAGGAGGAAGGTGGGAGTGGGTGGGACTGCTCGGCCACACTACAGGGAAGTCCAAAAAAAAAATAAATAAAAAAAATGCGTCATTGAGGTTAAAGGAGGGAGGAGGGGCAATGAGGGGGATCCCATGATCCGTTAACAGAAAGGGATCTGGGATTGGGAGGGGCAGCCACACTATAGAAAAAAATTAGAATTTTTATTTATTTTTAAATTGACAATTTTGCAAAAAACTGGGTACTGGCAGACAGCTGCCAGTACCTAAGATGGTGGCAAATAGGTAGAGGGGGGAGGTTTAGAGAGCTTTTTTGGGGGGGTATCAGGGAGGTTGGGGGTTAGGGGGGAACCTACGCTGCAGCAAATATATATATATATATATATATATATATATATATATATATATATATATATATATATATATATATATATATATATATATAAAATTTTATTATTTAAAAAAAAATACTTAAAGGGACACTGAACCCAAACTTTTTCTTTTGTGATTCAGATAGAGCATGCAATTTTAAGCAACTTTCTAATTTACTCCTATTAGCAAATGGTCTTTATTCTCTTGGTATATTTATTTGAAAATCAAGAATGTAAGTTTAAATGCCGGTCCATTTTGGTGCACAACCTAGGTTGTTCTTGCTAATTGGTGGATAAATTCATCCACCAATAAACAAGTACTGTCCAAGGTTCTGGACTTTCTTTTCAAATAAAGATAGCAAGAGAACAAAGAAAAAATGATAATAGGAGTAAATTAGAAAGTTGCTTAAAATTGCATGCTCTATCTAAATCACAAAAGAAAAATTTGGGTTCAGTGTCCCTTTAAGATGGCGGTGACAATTGTAAGTGGGGGAGGGAATAGAGCTATTTGAGGGGGGTCAGGGAGGGATCAGGGGTGGGATGTGTCAGGTGGGAGGCTGATCTCTACACTAAAGCTAAAATTAACCCCACAAGCTACCTAAGTAACCCCTTCACTGCTGGGCATTATACAAGTATGGTGCGCAGCGGCATTTAGCAGCATTCTAATTACAAAAAAGCAATGCCAAAGCATATATGTCTCCTATTTCTGAACAAAGGGGATTCCAGAGAAGCATTTACAACCATTTGTGCCATTTTAATATAAAATGTTGAATTATGCGTAGTTGCAATATACTTTCATTATTTATTTTGTCCTCTTTTCCTGTAATTTAACTCTGAACGTTCATACCCCTATAAGTTTTCCCTTATCTATCTTTCCTGCTGAGGCCAATTAGGGACAGATATAAAACAGGCAATAAAAGAGACTGTACAAACAAGGCTGTGTGGAATATAGAATTATCTAAAAAGGTTTCCATGTAGCCATGTTTGTAACAAACTAAATAGAAAACTAATTCAAAATCACTTTATAGAAACTAAAACATTACATATATATTTTCAGTATTTAAACAATGAAAATAGTTATAAAAAATACATGTATATACTAATACATATCTATGCTTTGAGTACAGTATTATGTCTAGCATGTATTTACTGTTCAATATCCCTTTAAACTGCATTCTGGAACAAAATAAGCAGCCACATTTAGGAGTCAATCAGCCACAAAGGTGCACATAAGTATATATAACTATTCCAGGTTGTAAAGTTAATGTAAACAAGCATAATAATGTTACCTAAAAACACAAGCAATTCCCCTGCCTAAACACCACTCACTACATATTCACATATGCCAAACCTGTGCTGGAATCATTAAAGCTTTGAAGTTGAAGCCCTGCATCTCACTTAGGATGGTTTACTACATGTTTACAAGAAATATAGATATTACTCAAAATTTTATTCATTTTGCACTTGGATTTTATACTGTTTTTCATGGTAATAATTTTTTTTTTTATTGCAGATAAGTCTATATGTATTTTCAAATAAAACTGCTTTAGTTGGAAAAATTAATTTAACTGGGTACAATTAAGTTTGATTCACTTTAATATTTTCAAAGCAAAATATGTCTTGCAGTGCTGGAACTGAGCTGAGAAATGCCACAAATTAGTTTAGTTCCTCATCATGTGGAAACTTTGTTATTTATCCTCGCAATTTAACTAGTGAGATTAGCTTGACCTATGTTTAGAAAAAAAAAAGTTTTATCATTAGAAAAAAAAAAAAACATATTGCAAGAGATAGGGAAGTCATGAGAATAAAAAGCGCAGAAGTTTCTTTGAACTGAGCTCCTCAGATATCATACTGAGGCCCCTCCCCTTTTCTTTCTGAATCATTAGTAACTAGCTAGCTAAGCACCGCCCACAAGCAGCAGGCTTTCTGGCACCGCAGACTTTATTATATGTATTCTTTTTCATTTGCTAATATAAACCCTATACATTACAAAATGACAGCTTTGTGAGTTTATAAAAACATAATTTATGCTTACCTGATAAATTCCTTTCTTCTGTTGTGTGATCAGTCCACGGGTCATCATTACTTCTGGGATATTATCTGCTCCCCTACAGGAAGTGCAAGAGGATTCACCCAGCAGAGTTGCTATATAGCTCCTCCCCTCTACGTCACCTCCAGTCATTCGACCAAAGACCAACGAGAAAGGAGAAGCCAAGGGTGTAG
This sequence comes from Bombina bombina, assembly GCF_027579735.1. Taxonomy (NCBI): domain Eukaryota; kingdom Metazoa; phylum Chordata; class Amphibia; order Anura; family Bombinatoridae; genus Bombina; species Bombina bombina. Next base: position 237,809,237 of record NC_069506.1, read on the forward strand.
TGGTGACTGGATTATAATTTAAAAAATATTTACCTGCCTTAAAAAACAGGGCGGGCCGTGGACTGATCACACAACAGAAGAAAGGAATTTATCAGGTAAGCATAAATTATGTTTTCTTCTGTTATGTGTGATCAGTCCACGGGTCATCATTACTTCTGGGATACCAATACCAAAGCAAAAGTACACGGATGACGGGAGGGATAGGCAGGCTCATTATACAGAAGGAACCACTGCCTGAAGAACCTTTCTCCCAAAAATAGCCTCCGAAGAAGCAAAAGTGTCAAATTTGTAAAATTTGGAAAAAGTATGAAGCGAAGACCAAGTTGCAGCCTTGCAAATCTGTTCAACAGAGGCCTCATTCTTAAAGGCCCAAGTGGAAGCCACAGCTCTAGTAGAATGAGCTGTAATTCTTTCAGGAGGCTGCTGTCCAGCAGTCTCATAGGCTAAACGAATTATACTACGAAGCCAGAAGGAGAGAGAGGTAGCCGAAGCCTTATGACCTCTCCTCTGACCAGAGTACACGACAAACAGGGAAGACGTTTGTCGAAAATCCTTAGTTGCCTGCAAATAGAACTTGAGGGCACGAACTACATCCAGATTGTGTAGAAGACGTTCCTTCTTTGAAGAAGGATTTGGACACAAGGATGGAACAACAATCTCTTGATTGATATTCCTGTTAGTGACTACCTTAGGTAAGAACCCAGGTTTAGTCCGCAGAACTACCTTGTCTGAGTGAAAGATCAGATAAGGAGAATCACAATGTAAGGCTGATAATTCAGAGACTCTTCGAGCCGAGGAAATAGCCATTAAAAATAGAACTTTCCAAGATAACAATTTTATATCAATGGAATGAAGGGGTTCAAACGGAACACCCTGTAAAACGTTAAGAACTAAGTTTAAACTCCATGGCGGAGCAACAGTTTTAAACACAGGCTTGATCCTAGCTAAAGCCTGACAAAATGCCTGGACGTCTGGATTTTCTGACAGACGCTTGTGTAACAAGATGGACAGAGCTGAGATCTGTCCCTTTAATGAGCTAGCCGATAAACCCTTTTCTAAACCTTCTTGTAGAAAGGACAATATCCTAGGAATCCTAACCTTACTCCAGGAGTAATCTTTGGATTCACACCAGTATAGGTATTTACGCCATATTTTATGGTAAATCTTTCTGGTAACAGGCTTCCTAGCCTGTATCAGGGTATCAATAACCGACTCAGAAAAACCACGTTTTGATAAAATCAAGCGTTCAATTTCCAAGCAGTCAGCTTCAGAGAAGTTAGATTTTGATGTTTGAATGGACCCTGTATCAGAAGGTCCTGTCTTAGAGGTAGAGACCAAGGCGGACAGGATGACATGTCCACTAGATCTGCATACCAAGTCCTGCGTGGCCATGCAGGTGCTATTAGAATCACTGATGCTCTCTCCTGTTTGATTTTGGCAATCAATCGAGGAAGCAGCGGGAAGGGTGGAAACACATAAGCCATCCTGAAGTTCCAAGGTGCTGTCAAAGCATCTATCAGAACCGCTCCCGGATCCCTGGATCTGGATCCGTAGCGAGGAAGTTTGGCGTTCTGGCGAGACGCCATGAGATCTATCTCTGGTTTGCCCCAACGTCGAAGTATTTGGGCAAAGACCTCCGGATGAAGTTCCCACTCCCCCGGATGAAAAGTCTGGCGACTCAAGAAATCCGCCTCCCAGTTCTCCACTCCCGGGATGTGGATTGCTGACAGGTGGCAAGAGTGAGACTCTGCCCAGCGAAATATCTTTGATACTTCCATCATTGCTAGGGAGCTTCTTGTCCCTCCCTGATGGTTGATGTAAGCTACAGTCGTGATGTTGTCCGACTGAAACCTGATGAACCCCCGAGTTTTTAACTGGGGCCAAGCTAGAAGGGCATTGAGAACTGCTCTCAATTCCAGAATGTTTATTGGCAGGAGACTTTCCTCCTGACTCCATTGTCCCTGAGCCTTCAGAGAATTCCAGACAGCGCCCCAACCTAGTAGGCTGGCGTCTGTTGTTACAATAGTCCAGTCCGGCCTGCTGAATGGCATCCCCCTGGACAGATGTGGCCGAGAAAGCCACCATAGAAGAGAGTTTCTGGTCTCTTGATCCAGATTCAGAGTGGGGGACAAATCTGAGTAATCCCCATTCCACTGACTCAGCATGCACAATTGCAGCGGTCTGAGATGTAGGCGTGCAAAGGGTACTATGTCCATTGCTGCTACCATTAAGCCGATCACCTCCATGCATTGAGCTACTGACGGGAGTTGAATGGAATGAAGGACACGGCATGCATTTAGAAGCTTTGTTAATCTGTCTTCTGTCAGATAAATCTTCATTTCTACAGAATCTATAAGAGTCCCCAAGAATGGAACTCTTGTGAGAGGAAAGAGAGAACTCTTCTTTTCGTTCACTTTCCATCCATGCGACCTTAGAAATGCCAGAACTAACTCTGTATGAGACTTGGCAGTTTGAAAGCTTGAAGCTTGTATCAGAATGTCGTCTAGGTACGGAGCTACCGAAATTCCTCGCGGTCTTAGTACCGCCAGAAGGGCACCCAGAACCTTTGTGAAGATTCTTGGAGCCGTAGCCAATCCGAATGGAAGGGCTACAAACTGGTAATGCCTGTTTAAGAAGGCAAACCTTAGATACCGGTAATGATCTTTGTGAATCGGTATGTGAAGGTAAGCATCCTTTAAATCCACTGTGGTCATGTACTGACCCTTTTGGATCATGGGTAAGATTGTCCGAATAGTTTCCATTTTGAACGATGGAACCCTTAGGAATTTGTTTAGGATCTTTAAATCCAAGATTGGCCTGAAAGTTCCCTCTTTTTTGGGAACCACAAACAGGTTTGAGTAAAACCCTTGTCCTTGTTCCGACCGCGGAACCGGATGGATCACTCCCATTAATAATAGATCTTGTACACAGCGTAGAAACGCGTCTTTCTTTATTTGGTTTGTTGACAACCTTGACAGATGAAATCTCCCTCTTGGGGGAGAGAATTTGAAGTCTAGAAGGTATCCCTGAGATATGATCTCTAGCGCCCAGGGATCCTGGACATCTCTTGCCCAAGCCTGGGCGAAGAGAGAGAGTCTGCCCCCCACTAGATCCGGTCCCGGATCGGGGGCCCTCGGTTCATGCTGTCTTAGGGGCAGCAGCAGGTTTCCTGGCCTGCTTGCCCTTATTCCAGGACTGGTTAGGTTTCCAGCCTTGTCTGTAACGAGCAACAGCTCCTTCCTGTTTTGGTGCAGTGGAAGTTGATGCTGTTCCTGTTTTGAAATTCCGAAAGGGACGAAAATTAGACTGTCTAGCCTTAGCTTTGGCTTTGTCTTGAGGTAGAGCGTGGCCCTTACCTCCTGTAATGTCAGCAATAATTTCTTTCAAACCGGGCCCAAATAAAGTTTGCCCCTTGAAAGGTATATTAAGTAATTTGGACTTAGAAGTTACATCAGCCGACCAGGATTTTAGCCACAGCGCCCTACGTGCCTGAATGGCGAATCCTGAATTCTTAGCCGTAAGTTTGGTTAAATGTACTACGGCCTCCGAAATGAATGAATTAGCTAGTTTAAGGACTCTAAGCCTGTCCGTAATGTCGTCCAGCGTAGCTGAACTAAGGTTCTCTTCCAGAGACTCAATCCAAAATGCTGCCGCAGCCGTAATCGGCGCGATGCATGCAAGGGGTTGCAATATAAAACCTTGTTGAACAAACATTTTCTTAAGGTAACCCTCTAATTTTTTATCCATAGGATCTGAAAAAGCACAGCTATCCTCCACCGGGATAGTGGTGCGCTTAGCTAAAGTAGAAACTGCTCCCTCCACCTTAGGGATCGTCTGCCATAAGTCCCGTGTGGTGGCGTCTATTGGAAACATCTTTCTAAATATTGGAGGGGGTGAGAACGGCACACCGGGTCTATCCCACTCCTTAGTAACAATTTCAGTTAATCTCTTAGGTATAGGAAAAACGTCAGTACTCGCCGGTACCGCAAAGTATTTATCCAACCTACACATTTTCTCTGGTATTGCAACAGTGTTACAATCGTTAAGAGCCGCTAAGACCTCCCCTAGTAATACACGGAGGTTTTCCAATTTAAATTTAAAATTTGAAATATCTGAATCCAATCTGCTTGGATCAGAACCGTCACCTACAGAATGAAGCTCTCCGTCCTCATGCTCTGCAAGCTGTGACGCAGTATCAGACATGGCCCTAGAATTATCAGCGCACTCTGTTCTCACCCCAGAGTGATCACGCTTGCCTCTTAGTTCTGGTAATTTAGCCAAAACTTCAGTCATAACAGTAGCCATATCTTGTAATGTTATCTGTAATGGCTGCCCAGATGTACTAGGCGCCATAATATCACGCACCTCCCGGGCGGGAGATGCAGGTACTGACACGTGAGGCGAGTTAGTCGGCATAACTCTCTCCTCGCTGTTTGGTGAAATTTGTTCAATTTGTACAGATTGGCTTTTATTTAAAGTAGCATCAATACAGTTAGTACATAAATTTCTATTGGGCTCCACCTTGGCATTGGAACAAATGACACAGGTATCTTCCTCTGAATCAGACATGTTTAACACACTAGCAATAAACATGCAACTCGGTTACAATCTTATTTAACAAAAACGTACTGTGCCTCAAGAAGCACTAAACGATTAAATGACAGTTGAAATAATGAACTGAAAAACAGTTATAGCATCACTCTTTAAAAACAACACAACTTTTTAGCAAAGGTTTGTTCCCATTAGTAAAATAACACTAATTAAATTTTAAACATAAAAATTACAGAGTAACGTTTTACATCACAGTCACTATATAAGTCTCACAGCTCTGCTGAGAGAATCTACCTCCCTTCAAAGAAGTTTGAAGACCCCTGAGTTCTGTTAGAGATGAACCGGATCATGCAGAAAATACAAGAGTAACTGACTGGAAATTTTTGATGCGTAGCAAAGAGCGCCAAAAACGGCCCCTCCCTCTCACACACAGCAGTGAGAGAGAAACGAAACTGTCATAATTAAAACAAGCAAACTGCCAAGTGGAAAAATAATGCCCAAATATTTATTCACTCAGTACCTCATTAATGCAAACGATTCTACATTCCAGCAAAAACGTTTAACATGAAAAATACCTATTAAAATGTTTAATGTACTTTTACAGAGTAATTCCGGTGAAATACCATCCCCAGAATAGTAAAGTGTAGAGTATACATACATGTTCATTATAACGGTATGGCAGGATTTTCTCATCAATTCCATTCAGAAAATAAAAACTGCTACATACCTCAATGCAGATTCAACTGCCCGCTGTCCCCTGATCTGAAGTTTTTACCTCCCTCAGATGGCCGAGAAACAGCAATATGATCTTAACTACTCCGGTTAAAATCATAAGAAAAACTCTGGTAGATTCTTCTTCAAACTCTGCCAGAGAGGTAATAACACGCTCCGGTGCTATTGTAAAATAACAAACTTTTGATTGAAGTTCTAAAAACTAAGTATAATCACCATAGTCCTCTCACACCTCCTATCTAGTCTTTGGGTGCAAGAGAATGACTGGGGGTGACGTAGAGGGGAGGAGCTATATAGCAACTCTGCTGGGTGAATCCTCTTGCACTTCCTGTAGGGGAGCAGATAATATCCCAGAAGTAATGATGACCCGTGGACTGATCACACATAACAGAAGAAACTGATATTTTGACACAATAATGAAAGCTTTAGTACTCAGCTATAATTATGATCTAGTCTACTAGATACTTTACTAATCTTATTGAAAGTAAGTGAATATCTAAAAGATCTATTTATTTTTTTTTGGTGCAGAGGAAGTATTCAATGTAATGATCAAACATTGTGGCTTCTTACTGGATCTTAAGTGTTAGGGATTATGAGACGCCATATTGATTTCCCACAAGAAACATGCACATAAAAAAGTAATTAGATTGCAATTTGGAGTTAACAAATGAGAGATAGCTGATTCACATATAAAATCTACCGGTATGTTATAGATTTATACTTGTTTAATGGTCAGTATCATTTCAAACCACAATAGCTACAAAATAATACTTTATATTGAGAACCTGAATCCAGAGGTCAAAGATAGTGGGTCCTAATCTGAAGATAGTATTGAGCTGTAAAGTAATATGTGAAGCACATTTTTAGATAAAGAGTATTATGGAATTTCTTTCTAACAGAAGTGATTAAGACAAATGCAGACAAGGTATTGAAGTACCTATTCCTTTTTGGAATTTAAGATCCAAAATATATTACATAGAATAACAACACAAGTTTACAGATTTCTACATTTGCTCCACCTAGTTATTGGTTTAGTTATGGAATGCAAGAATGCCTAAAATATGCATTAGGTTAGGGTATTCTGAGGATTAATTAAGCCCATACTTCAGTTAGTAATATGAACATACTAAATGTGCTTCAGAATTCTTCTCTGCTGTACAAATTTATGTCTCTAGGTTAAATTAGCTTTTTTTTTTCATACAACACATTTACTTATTTTTTATTATTATAAATTCAGTATGTTTTTAAAGGGATTCTAAACCCACATTTTTTCTTTCATGATTCAGATAGAGCATGCAATTTTAAGCAACTTTCTAATTTACTCCTACTAACAACTTTTCTTTGTTCTCTTGCTATCTTTATTTGAAAATCAAGAATCTAAGCTAAGGAGACGGCCTATTTTTGGTTCAGTACCTGGGTTCCGCCTGCTAATTGGTGGCTTAATGTAGCCACCAATCAGTAAGCACTATCCAGGGTTCTGAACCAAAAATGGCCTGGCTTCTTAGCTTAGAGTCCTGCTTTTTCAAATAAAGAAAGCAAGAGAATGAAGAAAAAATGTTAATAGGAGTAAATTATAAAGTTGCTTAAAACTGCATGCTCTATCTGAATCATGAAAGAAAACAAATTTGGATTTAGTGTCCCTTTAACTTTACAAACTTGTACTGAAGGACTATACGGAACCACATCTAAATGGTTTTAAAGAAGTCTGAACAATCAGAAGGGCCAATAAAGTAAAATTAAATTTAAATGGATTAGATAGAGCACATTTCCATTTACTTATATTATCAATGTTGCTTAGCTCTTAGTTTATTAAAGAGTAATCTTAGGAGGGGCTCAGGAGCAGACATGTCTTTAGCAATCTGGCTGCAGTGAAAACACTGCTGCCATAAACTGATTGACATGTGCACGCTTCTATCAGCCTACTTAGGTTAACTTTTCAACTAAGGATAACAAGAAAATGAAGCAGATTTCTTAATAGATGTAAAAAAACGGAAAGTTATTTAAAAACTGCATGCTCTATCTGAAACATGAACATTTAATTTTGTCTTCAATGTCCTTTAGAGCAGGGGTGCAAAATATTACCAGTAGAAGATAAAAAATAAAGTTACTAGCCAGGAATGAATAAATTACCCACTCAATATAAAACACAGGGCAAAGCCTAATTTTTTACTTGGCCAGGACTAGTAGACTGGTGGAAATTTTAAACCCTGGCTAATAATCGGATTTTATAAATTAAATACATGACATTGCTAATAACCAAAGAGCACAGTGTGCCTTGAATCTCATCTGGCCCAGTAACACTGCAACGTTAGCCTTACTTTTACTCAAAGCATTGCAGGGTTCTATGCAGGTGAGCAGACACTTAGCTAATGATGTAAAAAATTGAATAGACCACTGCAATATTAAAACAAAAGAGAGTGTACATTCAAGTATATTGGTGCAGCCCCTTGCTATTCCAAATATCAAAGATTACTTTTCAAACAAATATTTATTTTTTGTATAATTAAAACCACACTTAATGCATAATTAACACATACACTGTCCTTTAGATTCCAGTCATTTAGAAGAGCCCCATGGAACATGTTTATACAGTAAGATAATCAATTTTCCAATTCAAAGTTACTTTAAGAAACACAGTTTCCTATTGGTTTTCAAATAACTCTGCAGGGTGTTAACTTGTCAGATACTCTCACCAAATACATTTTTTTGCACACTATTTCTTAGTTCCACATTTTTGGGATCTGTTAAGTTTTCACATGCTCAGTTTTACATTGCAGTTGATGGTTTTATTAAACTGTTAACATTGAAAACTATGAAACATAGATAAAGTTTAAACAGAATTTATGTGCAGCCACCAATCAGAAGCTAGTCCCAGCTCCTGAGCCTATCTAGGTATGCTTTTCTACAAAGGATACCAAAAGAACAAAGCAAATTAGATAAAAGAAGCATATTGCAAAGTTGTTTAAAATTATATGATCTGTCTAAATCATGAAAGACAAATGTTGGGTTTCATGCCCCTTGAAGACTTTGGACTTGGTAATTATAAATACAAACATAAAATGATAGGTAAAGGTTAATTGCACACATATTGAACTAAGTTTGTTACAACACTTTCAAACTACAATAATTCATTAATTTGATACAGATCTCCTTTCCCACTGTATGCTTATTCTTGGTGTGCAGAAAGCCTATGAAAACTGCTGTTCCATATAGATTTGTGCATTTTTAGCCTTTGAGAATGTAGGAAGTTAGAAAATTCAGATGCTCCTGAGTTATATCAGACATTCTTCTAATGGACTGAAATGCATTTGTTACAATAGGAAATAAATAGACAAGTGAGTTCAATGTTTTCACATGACAAACTCTAAAAGATCGGAATCTAGGCCAATGAATGTAGGACACGATTTCTGTTTCCCTTTAAGGAATATAGCAGTCACAACCTTTTTTCTTTAAATAGACTCTACATGAGTCTAAAAAGGTATTATATTTAATTTTAAAATTAAGCTGGGCACTTTAGCAACATACTGTACATACTTTTCCCACTGCATACACCTTGTTTGTACATTGAAAAGAGATGCAGTTTATAAATCATTCTTGATGTCTTTAAAAGAGACGTGGAATCCAATTTTTATTCTTTCATGATTCAGATAGAGCCTGCAATTTACTACTATTATCTTATTTGCTTTGTTCTCTTGGTATCCTTTGTTTAAGAGCACACCTAGGTAGGATCAGGAGCAGCTATGCATTACTGGGAGCTAGCTGTTAACTGGTGGCTGAAATATATGCATCTTGTCATTAGTTCACCTGATGTATTCAGCTAGCACCCAGTAGTGTATTGCTGCTCCTTCAACAAAGGATACCATTAAAACAAAGCAAAATAGATAAAGGAAGAAAATGAGAAATTTGTTTAAAATTGTATAATCTATCAGAAAAGAAAAATGCTGGTTTTCATTTTGGGTTATTTTCATTAAGTTGACAAAAAAAAAAACACATCAAACTAACTCTTATGTAACATCTTTCTTAGCTCGATTAAAAGGGCCATGATGAATGAATGGATCTATCTATCTATAATAATAAAAAACATATTGACATATTGAAGTAGCTAATTTTACATTATTTTACAGTTCTTTCTAAGATAGTATTCAACTTGAATTGTTCTCAAACATCCTTTAACTATAAAAAGAATATTCTTGCGTAAAAGTAAAGACTTGGGGCAAAAATGCAAGATGTATGGAACATTAAAGGGACATGAAACCCACATTTTTTCTTTCATGATTTAGAAAGAGAATGCAATTTTAAACATCTTTCTAATTTACTTCTATTATCTAATTTGTTTTATTCTCTTGATATTCTTTGCTGGAAAGCATATCTAGATAGGCTCAGTAGCTGCTGATTGGTTGCTGCACATAGAAGCCTCGTGTGATTGGCTCACCATGTGCATTGCTTTTTCTTCAACTAAGGATATCTAAAAAATGAAGCAAAATAAATAATAGAAGTAAATTGTAATGTTGTTTAAATTTCTATTCTCTATCTGAATCATGAAAGAAAGATTTTGGGTTTAGTGGCCCTTTAACATTGCTGGAGTGCAACTTATACCTCATGCATTTTTCAACTAATTAATATATATTGTGCACATGGTAGTATAATGTGCGCTACAATATCCATGTAGCATAGCATAGGAGGTACATTCTTCATTCCTTCAGATAATCGATTTCTTGAAGGGCCCACAATAAAATTCATGTAGGATAATACTTGAGTACAAGGCTGATGAAGCTCAAAAATTCTGCTCAAGTAGCTGAGTTTTTTGTTACGTACTATGTTTTAGAATGTACAATAGCAAGTGATAACAGTTTTTTAAAAGAGCAAAATGCGAAAGCTGTATTTCAGAACATGCGTCAGTACAACACAATCAGCAACTTGTGCACAATTAGCCCACTCCTACTGCTTCCCTTTGAAAGTATAGGGAGCAGAGCACTATCTATGTATTGGGTGTATTAAAAAAGTATTCGGTTAAATTACATTTCGCTGTGGTTAATATACATTTTAACTGACAACTGTTAATACCTGATTGTGAGTTCTTGTTTGCATGAGGTAGAGAGCTAAATAACATTGCACACTCTATCCTCTCGACCTGTGATCTAGGCCTAGATTTTGATAGAGAATTTAATTATTAAGCAAATACCCTTCTTCAAGGCCGGCTCAACCTTGGGACCAAGTGGGTCCAACGGACCCAGGCAGCACTTGACATAGGACAGCACTTCAATGACTGAGTCAGTCACGGTCAGACCCAGACGACTCCTGTCCTCATCATGCACAGACACAGAACCAGTCAGGGGCGACATTCAAGACGGGCCAGGCTAGTAGGATGATATGCTAAGTATTAATGTTACAACTGGGGGGCATCATTGCATTCTCGGAGCCAGGTAGCACAATATTTTGCACCGGCCCTGCCCTTCTTTCACTGTAGTGAAATTTGCACTCCTGGAACATCTCTATTATGCTCTGGATTGACATATGTCCACTGACTGAAGCATACACACATATACTTCTTGTTTGCACATGACTTGTATTTTCACCTGGAGTGGTACAGGACCACAACTCTATGCAGGGGTTTCCACAAAGAAAGAAGGGAATTTATGTAAAAATAAAATGTTGTAATAAAATAAAATAGAAAACTAATTTGTCCCTCTTTCCCATGTATCTATAAGATGGTAGATACATTACTCGGGGTAAACAGAGAAAAATGTTTATTTGGTTATATTTATATATCATTGCAATCAAATATATTAAACAGCTATCATTTGTATTTTGCAAAGGTGCATCCATATGTATGAAGATATTTTTTCATATTTTAGCATTATTTGAATTAAAGGGACTCTAAACCCAAACATTTTCTATCATGATTCAGGTAGAGAATAGAATTTTAAACAAAATTCCAATTAAACTTCTATTATCTAATTCACTTCATTCTTTATATATCCTTTGCCGAAGATATAGCAATGCACATAGGTGAGCCAATCAAATGGGGCATCTATGTGCAGCCACTAATCACCATCTACTGAGCATATCTAGATATACTTTTAAGCAAAGGATATCATGAGAATGAAGCAACTTAGATAATAGAAGTAAATTAGAAAGTTGTTTAAAATTGCACGCGCTTTCTAAATCATAAAATATTTTTTGGGGGGTTTCATGTCCCTTTAAGCTAGGTGTTATTTATTATATTTTATATACAAATATTTAACTAGTGGTACTGCACAAAATTAATCAAGGATGGCTGCCATGACTGACCACTAGGAAGACCAAGGGCTAAATTTAGCATTCATCAGATTGTACCTGAGAAAGTTAACAATACAAAAGTTAAAAAGTTAGTTGTATGTTAAAATAACAGGTCCTTTACAGATGGACTCTGACTTTTTAAATGCTTCTATGGTTATAACGTCATAGAAAGATTACAGGTGCACTCTAAATTGGTGTAACAGAGAAAAAAGGAACCATTGTATATAATGACCTGATTTTGGTAATATAGAATGGAAAAGGAAGCTTAAAAAGGGACAGTCTAGTCCAAAATAAACATTCATGATTCAGATAGGGCATGTTATTTTAAACAACTTTCCAATTTACTTTTATCACCATTTTTGCTTTATTCTCTTGGTATTCTTATTTGAAAGCTAAAACTAGGAGGTTCATATGCTAATTTCTTAGATCTCAAAGGCCGCCTCTTATGTGAATGCATTTTGACCGTTTTTCACCACTAGAGGGTGCTAGTTCATGTGTGTCATATAAATTACTCTGTGCTCATGCACGTGGAGTTACCTAGGAGTCAGCACTGATTGGCAAAAATGCAAGTCTGTCAAAAGAACTGAAATAAGGGGCAGTCTGCAGAGGCTTATATACAAGGTAATCACAGAGGTAAAAGGTGTTTTAATATAGCTGTGTTGGTTATGCAAAACTAGGGAATGGATAATTAAGGGATTATCTATCTTTTAAAACAATAAAAATTCTGGTGTAGACTGTCCTTTAATGGCATCCCATTTGGAAATATATGATGATGTCATGGTAATGCTAATTGATTCATAGTTTGAAGTGATGTCAATTGTGATCATCAAATTAATTATAATGAAAAGAGATTATACACAGATAAAGTCAGCTCCAGATCAGCCATGCACTACTGGAAGCTATCAGAACATACATGGTAAACCAAAGACAGACATGTGTAGCCACCAATTACCGGTTAGCTCCCAGTAGTACATTGCTGCTCCTGAGGCTACCTAGGTATGCTTTTTAAAACAAAGGATACCAAAAGAATAAATTAAATTTGATAATAGAAGTAAATTGTAAAGTATCTTAAAAGGGATATGAAACCCAAAAATGTTCTTCTGTGATTCAGACAGAGCAAACCATTTAAAAAAAAAGTTTTCAATTGACTTCTATTCTCAAATTTGCTTTGTTATTCTATATTGAAGAGATACCTAGGTAGGCATCTGGCGCACTACATGGCAGGAAATGGCAAATGGATAACATTCCTGCAAAACTGCTGCCATATAGTGCGCCAGAAATAGGCAAGCTACTAAGCATATTTTTTTCAACAAAAGATACCAAGAGAAACAAAGAAAAATTGTTCATAGAAGTAAATTAGAAAGTTGTTAAAAAATCAAATGCTCGATCTGAATCATGAAATAAAAATTTGAGGTAATCTATCACTTTAAAGTTATAGAAAGATGCATGGATTTAAATTTTCAATAGAAACATTTTTCAAATATACATCCATTAGCAAAAATTACTCTAGTAAAAATCTGTGTTTTTCAGTGGCATACACATATATGCTATGAGGGCCCGTGCACCATTATTCAAACACTGAGTCCTCAGTGGGTTATATGGCACACATTAAGTCTCGACAGGCATGATACACACCAGCTCTCTGAGCTTGAATACTGGTGCACAGGCACTCACAGCATACATGCGTATGCCACTTGAAAAACAGTAATAACTTTACCAAGAAGGATTTTTGCTAATGGAAGTATATCCCAAAAAATGCTTAGATTTAAAACTGTGATGCACCCTCACACATCTCAGGTTTGATCTTTCTATCCCTTTAAAATAGCATGTTCTGTCTAAACCATAAAAGTTTAATTTTGTCTACCATGTTCATTTAACTATATAAGTAAACAACACAACTTTATATTTTTGTTATATGCTTTCTAAGCATCACTGGCTATTACTGTGTTAATGCCATATTTTAACATTTTCATTTTAAAATGGTTTAAAAATTATTTGCATCCTTTTAAATCCAAAAGATATTTAAGGACTAGTAGTGACCTATTTCATTTATGTGTGGGGTGCAAACAATATAACCATCACTCTGATATACATTAAAGTGATGGTAAACTCTCCCCTTTTTAAAATCAGATCTGGAATGTAAGCGCTATTTTAGATGGGGTTTTATTCATCATGTGTAATGAAGATGCACTGTAACTTAGTTATTAATATAGATATGAAATTCAAATACCCCACTTCAAAAGTCAATTTTCCTGTCAGCTAAATGATTGAATTACTCTCCAATCAATGCTCTAGCTGCAATAAAAGTGCCATATGGGGAGAGCGCTGATTGGACAACAATTCAATCTGTTAGCTCACAGAAAATTTTACTTTTGAAGTGGGCGGAGGAGAATGCAGTATTTGAATTTCATATCTATATTAAAAAGCATGTTATACTGCATCTTCATTACAGCTAATGAATTAAACTCCATCTAAAATAGCGCTTACATTCCAGATCTGATTTTAAAAAGGGGAGAGTTTACCATCACTTTAACTGCATCTCCATTATCAGTAAGGTCAAACATCCTCAGTGTGTCAGTACCAATAGTACAGATCCTTAATATCTCATCTCTGCTGGTCACTAAACACCTATAAACTCTGGTATAAACTCTGCACATTTCTTTAAAATAAATTATTAAATAAAAATGCCAGGAACTCCTTTGTATATAGAAGGTCCTAGTATGCAGAATCCTGTATCTGGATAACCTGTTTAATATACTTGTTTTTTTTATGTATCTCATTATGTACCCTATGCGTGCACCCAGTGCTACTGAATTCTATAGTCATTTACATACAAATTATTATAATAATAATGTGGGAGGCACTAATGAGCTAACGTAATAATAACAATGATAAAATCTGAAAAAAAAATTCCCCATGTCTACTTCAGGATCTAAGACTGAAAACTGGAATTCAACAAGATTTAAATGAATACAATACCGCACATGCAGTTAGCACTACTTGGACCCAGTATATGTGTACTCATCAATCTGGCTCAATGAGCATACAGAAAATAATAATTTGGGACTAAAATATCAGCATATGAACTAAAATATTTAATAATATATGCTGAAAAGTTAATTGATTGATACCAAGGCCAAACAGTCTAATTTACATGTGCAGTATATATGTCTCTTTAAGGTGCTGAAAATGGAAAAGGTCCCAATAAGGAGTATATTATTTTCTCCGTTGGTGTATTTAATAAAACATGTTAAATCTGAAATAATATTTAATTGTGACTCTACATTTTACTTGTCTTAAATCCCAATAGGTCCCACAAATACTGAAATATAGGACAAGTTATACATCAGGTTTAACATCCATTGACATAGAGAAAACTTTTTTCTTTCTTTAGAAAATCCCCAATTGGACCCATTATTAAAGACAAATGACAGAGAACAGAAATAGCCAGAAGATAACGACCACTTGGCACTTAAAGGCTGCTCATACTCCTACCAGCTGTGAAACCTCAAACCCTATTTGATCCCTGGCTTTTTTCATATTTAGGATACCCTTGTGTCAACCCCAAGCAGTGTTTAAATTCCTTTGGTTCGTTGGTACAGTAAATCCCTGCTATAGCACAGCTCCAATATCTCTTGCAAATGGGTTTTATATTTATTGTAGGAATACCTCATCGGACAAATTGTGCTGTTCCTTAGTGTATTAAGTGGGGTAATTCTACACCCACAGAGGTCAGAGGGGATTTTTGGCTGGTACTACTAGAATAAGAGCTGTATATAGAATAACCCATACATCATTTACACAATTGTATACAGGGCAGTAATTCTGCACAATAGATTTCTTTTACACCTCCAACATTTAACGTTACTAAAAAAAACCAAAAAAAAAAACCACACAGCACGTGCTATTTTAGGTTCAATGGCCTTTCAAAATCAAGAGCAATTATACTCATATTTATAAAAAAAAACATTTATGCAGGAGGTGAAAAGAGTAAAGAGAATAATTACAAGCACACATACCAGGCCTTAGGTATGCCACCTACTATCTCATAATAGTAACGTTTTCTTTTATATTGAATGAGTTTACTAAAACCGTTTCCCAGGCTTCAGTTTCTCAATGATCCCAGTTTCTTACAAGAGGGGAACCACGTGATTGATACAATAGGGTAAAAGAAAAATCTGTGTTGACGTGTATATTTCGTTGCAGCAAATGAGGTTTCTTCATATATATGAAAAAAAAGACCCAGCAAATAAATATATATATATAAAAAAAAAGGTTGCAGTTATAAAAGAAATGGTAAACGTCGAAATATCTATAATACCACCCTCCCACAATATAGCTTTTTGCAGTCACCACGTGCTCTTTAGAATGGTTGGAATTTCTTTTTATAGCAAGATATTGGCAGTTTATACGCGCGCCTCCACGATGTCCTTAACACACTGCTCCATAATGGAGGTTCCCCTGTACTCTGAATACCACCTTATAACAGTATCCTTGCAAAGAATCCACGTGCACCTTCCTACAGCAGGAAAAGCTGCTTTAATATAATAAGAATACAGTGCCATTGCTCCGCAATCTCGAAATGTGCAGCTTTAATAATCCCTTCATAGAAGCATCCATTAAAAAAAAAAAAAAGCATAATTGTACAAGAACCATGTGAAGCTTTGCTCTTATATAAAGAGAGGATGACAAGAATGTTCTCTGATAGCATAGGCTTGCATTTCTTTCTTGGCATAATTAAGTAGAAGAAACAAGAATACAGATGTACATTTTTTTTTTAATAAAACACAACACTCTTTAAAAAGATCTCTCATGTCCTTTGTACAGAGGAGCACCAATACAATAAAGGCTAAAGTGTCATTAGACAGGGAAACCTTATTAAAAAGTGTGATCCTTTGGTTTACTCATATCTGCACCCCCTTCTATAAAATGCAATGCATTAGAAATAAAAAGAGACTGTTTTTTTATGGAGAAAACCCAAGGAGATTTTTTTATGGTTTTGCTCTCTTCCCTCAATATTAAATGAAATTCCAGACCTAACCAAATTTTTCTAACCTCACCTTTTTGTACCTTAGGGAAAAAAAAGAACTTACATTTAGTCGTCCGGCCTAAATGTTAAAGTGAAATCCATGTCAGAGGTTTCAGTTAAATCTCAATATCGCGCCAGATGTTGCAGGGATGGAGAGGTAGATTTTCCCCCGAAAATACAGAGCTGGCCTTGTAGAAAACTGACTTGTTAACCCTGTCAGTACCAGAGAGAGCTCCAGAACATTTAACTGTAATGTTTTCTCATTCTCTTTAGCACTGTAAGGGTAAAGGAATTTAAAAGCACATGCTACTCCCTTTGGCTGGCTTCTAACTCTCTGCTTTTCTGGATGAAAGACAGAAAGGATAAAACATAGCCAGCTCTATTGCCTTTCGCTTCATCTGAATTTCTGGATGGCCGCTTGCTGTGTTTTAGTGGAAGAGGGGGTGTGGGAGGAAGAGGAGGGAGAGGGGTGTCTGAAGGGAGGGCTAGCATGGCATTGGCTTTGACAATGTGTAGAGGAGACTAGAAGGGGTGGAAAGCAGAGCGAAAGAGAGGGCGGGAGATGGAAAAGACATGAGAGTCAGATAAAGGCAGAGAGATGAAAAAAAAAAAAAAAGACGGGGAGGAAGAGGTGAAGGTGACAGAAGGAGAAAGAAGGGGTGGAACAAAATATAAAAAAGAACAAGCAATAAAAGAGACGAGAAAAAAGCAGGAGAGCAGGGAACCTGGCCTAGAATCACGTGGAGGGTGAACATTTTGACAGAGATTAAGTGCCTTATTAGTGCTGTAAAGTGTCAAAAAAATTAATCTGAATATTAGAAAATAAAGAAGAAACAAGAAGAAATTAATTATTCATTAACTTATAATGTTATCAGACAGATTTAAAGATATCAACCACCAAAGAATGATACTTCATATAACTCCCCTCTGTCTATAATAATACTTAGTACATTTGCATACGCACAAATAACAGCAGCAATAAATAAACACAACTTATTGCAAATGACATCATATATTCTTGCACAGAGGTTGTAAGAATGGTGAGTTTCTAACTGCACATTGTACAGATTTAATGCTTGAACAGGAAGGTATTAAAAGGGTTAAACAATTTCTACTGTAGCTTGTGAGAAATCTATTCATAATCCTCTAATGATGTAATCTTATGTCATAAATGAGTCCTGTCTTTCACCTTACCTATAAGCAGATCATTAGAGCAAACTATTTCTGACATGTTTAACTTGCAACTTATATGTGTATTTAGGTTGGTAAAGCGATAGGACAAGACAGGGCAAGATGGAGGTTTGCAAAGAATAAGAAATAAAAATTGCTGGCAATACATGAATTCAGACAGTTCATAGTTAAATTAATTTATATATTAATACAGTGTACATAAAAAAAAATCAGGTAATCATTTGCACAATATATATGCAATAAGATAGGATACAGTGTATAGATGGTGTGTGTGTGAAGTAAGACAGGTCTAAGAGCAGATGCATATAGATGACAGGATGGGAACAGTGTGCAGGATGAATACAGACTAAAACAAAAACAAAATTTATGCTTACCAGATAAATTCCTTTCTTTCCTGGCAGGGAGAGTCCACAACTTCATTCCTTACTGTTGGGAAATACAACACCTGGCCACCAGGAGGAGGCAAAGACACCCCAGCCAAAAGCTTAAATATCCCTCCCACTTCCCCCATCCCCCCAGTCATTCGGCTGAGGGAACGAGGAAAAGTAGGAGAAATATCAGGGTATAAAGGTGCCAGAAGAAAAACAATAAGGGAACCGTCCCAAAAAATTCTAACGAGTAGGGTCGTGGACTCTCCCTGCCAGGAAAGAAAGCAATTTTTCTGATAAGCATAAACTTTGTTTTCTTTCTATAAGGCAGTGATAGTCCCTGACTTTATTCCTTACTGTTGGGAAAACAATACCCAAGCTCCAGAGGACACTGAAGGAATAACGGGAGGGAACAGCAAAAATGCGGACCCTAATCTGAGGGCACCACAGCCTGTAAAACCTTTCTCCCAAAAGCTGCTTCAGCCGAAACAAACATCAAATTTGTAAAATTTAGAAAAATGTATGTAAGGAGGACCAGGTAGCCACCTTATAAATCTGATCCATAGAGATTTTGTTCTTAAAAGCCCAGGAAGAAGCTACTGCTCTAGTGGAATGAGCCGTGATTCTCTCAGTCCCTCTTTCTCATAAGCCAAGCGGATGACACTCCTTAACTAAAAAGGCAAGGAAGACGTAGTGGCCCTCTGACCCTTACACTTACCCACATTAACGACAAACAAAGATGAAGATTGTCTGAACTCCTTAGTGGCCTGAAGGTAACACTTCAAGGCACAAACCACATCCAGATGGTAAAGCAAACGTTCCTTCGCTAAAGAAGGATTGGGACACAAAGAAGGAACAACAATCTCTTGATTAATGTTACCATCTGACACCACGTTAGAAAGGAAGCCCAACCTGCCTTATTGGAATGGAAAACAAGGTAAGGGAGGGTCACACTGTAAAGCCAAAATCTCAGAGACTCTGTGACCAGAGGCAATGGCTAACAGAAACAAAACCTTCCAAGATAACAGTTTAATGTCAACAACATGCATGGGTTCAAACTGAGCCTGCTGCAAAACACGCAAAACAAGATTGAGACTCCAATGCAGAGCCACAGGTCTAAACACAGGTTTGATCCTAGTCAGAGCCTTAACAAAGGACTGCACATCAGGAAGCTCAGCTATTCTTTTGTGCAGCAACACCGACAGGGCCAAAATCTGTCCCTTCAGAGAACTGGCAGATAGACCCTTCTCCAAACCATTCTGGAGAAAGGATAACATTCTGGCAACCTTTACCTTATGCCAAGAAAAACCTAGTTCCTCACACCAGTGCAGGTAAGTTCGCTATACCTTATGGTAGATGCGTTGAATAACTGGCTTACGAGCTTGAATCAAAGTGTCTATGACACTCTCAGAGAATCCTTTCCTGGCTAGGACTAAGCGTTCAATCTCCACGCAGTCAGCCTCAGAGAATCTAGATTTTGATGAAGGAAGGGACCATGTATCAGCAGGTCCCTGCGACAAGATAACCTCTACAGAGGAGAAGAGGTCATTCTAACCATATCCATGAACCAGGTCCTTCGCGGCCAGGATGGAGCAATTAGAATTGCTGATGCTTGCTCCGGGCCACCACATGAGGGAGAAGAGGCAATGGAGGAAAGAGATATACAAGTCTATCAACTCTGCTTGAGGATCCCTTGATCTCAACTCGTACCTGGGTAGTTTGCATTGAGACGAGAGGCCATGAGATCTATCTCCGGAGTCCTCAATCTGCCGCAAATCTCTGCAAACACCTCGGGGAGGAGGGACCATTCCCCTGGGTAAAATGATTGTCTACTGAGGAAATCTGCTTCCCAGTTGTCCACACCCAGATCGCTGACAGCATACAATTGTTGGCTTCTGCCCATTCTAAGATTTGGGACACTTACCTCATCGCTAAGGAACTCCTTGTCCCTCCTTGATGGTTAATGTATATTGTCTGATTTTAATCTGATAAACTGGGACACACTCAGCTGGGGCCAAGCCTTCAGCGCATTGAAGATTGCCTGCAGTGCCAAAATATTGATTGAAAGAGTGGACCTTGTGCTTTCCTAGCACCCCAGGCTGCTCCCCAGCCTAAAAGGCTGGTGTCCATAGTCACAATCTCCAAGGACGGTCTCAAAAAGCACGTGCCTTGAGACAGGTGATCTTGACAAAGCCACCAAGAGTGAATCTCTCGACAAGCTGTCCAATATGATCTGTTCGGACAGGTTCGAATGATCGCCATTCCATTGTCTCAGCATGCATAGTTGTAGAGGTCTGAGACGGAATCTGACAAAAGGAATAAATGTCCAGTTTAATCACCTCCATGCATTGGGTCACAGAAGATCTTGAGGCGGCCTGGAGGGCAAGGAACGCTGATGTCAGCTTGCGACATCTCTGATCTGTTAGAAAGTTCCTCATGGATACCGAGTCTATAACCATACCCAGGAAATTCACCCTGGTATTTGGAGTAAGAGAACTATTTTCCAAGTTTATCGTCCATCCATGAGACCCGAAGAAGACTCAGAAGAAATTCAGAGTGATCCTTTGCCAGACCAAAATATGGTGCCTGTACCAAGATATCGTCCAGGTACGGTGCTACTGCAATTCCTTGGGATCTGGCTACAGCCATGAGAGCACCCAGATCCTTTCTAAATATCCTGAGTGCAGTAGCTAAGCCAAACGAAAGTGCTATGAACTGGAAGTGCTGATCCAGAAAAGCAAACCTTAGGAACTGAAAATAATCCTTGTGGATCGGAACATGCAGGTATGCATCCTTCAGAATGATGGTAGTCATAAAAAAATTGTCCTTCCTGGACAAGGGGAAGGATCGATCTGATAGTCTCCATCTTGAAGGAGGGGACACAAGTTCCAGCCTTTTTGGGAACCATGAAGAGGTTTGAATAGTACCCAGACCTCTTTCTGATGCAGGTACCGGGACTATTACTCCTAAAGGGGGATAAATCCCTTACACAATCTAAAAAGGCTGTCCTCTTCTCTGGTCTTGTAGACAGTCTAGAGAGGAGGAATCTGCCCCTGGGCGGATGAGATTTGAATCCTATCCTGTACCCTTGAGATACAACCTCCAGTACCCAAGGGTCCTGAACATCCTGAAACCAGGCATCTGAGAAAAAAGACAGTCTGCTCCTACTCGATCCGATCCCAGATTGGGGGCCGTCCCTTCATGCAGATATGTCTGCGAGCTTCTTAGTCTGATTGGACTTATTCCAATATTGAGGTTTCCAGGTACTCTTGAGTTGCTCAGGCTTGGAGGGCAATTGAGTTCTCTGGGACTTGTCCGAACAAAATGAATGAAAATTAGAAGACTGACATTACTTAGGACCGTTCTTTTTATCCTGCAGAAGGAAAACACCTTTCCCTCCGGTAAAACCTTCCCCTTGAAGGGTAAGGAAATGAGTCTGGATTTAGAAACCATATCCGCAGACCAAGATTTCAAACAGAGAGCCCTGTGAGCTAGGACCACAAAGCCTGAAGCCTTTGTGTTCAGGCGTATAATCTGCATATTCGCATCACAGATAAAGGAGTTAGCTATTCTTAAGGCCTTAATCCTCTCCTGAATATCCTCAAGGGGAGATTCCACCTCAATAAGTTCTGACAGAGTCACACCAGTAGGTGGCAGCCCCAGCCACAGCGGCAACTGCTGCCGCCGGTTGAAATAAAAATCCTGTGTGTTGGAACATCCTCAGGTAACTTTCCAACTTCTTGTCCATAGGTTCCCTAAAGAAAGAAATATCTTCCAGAGGGATAGTGGTATGCTTAGCTAGCATTGAAATGGCACCATCCACCTTAAGGATGGAACCCTACAATTTCAGCTGAGAATCAGGGACCGGGAATAACTTCTTAAAAGTTGATGAGGGGGGAAAAAGGAGTTCCCTTTCCCTACTGATAAGATTCGCCATGCAAACTGGGACAGGAAAAGTTTGTGGGGCCTTTCTGTCCTCATAAACCCTGTCTAACATTTTGCTTCCGGTACCTCTAAAGTAGACAGAACATTTCCTAAACCCCCTCGGAAGGAGGGGGTTTAGTAAATGAAGTCTCCGACTCAGAGAGTTTACCCTCTGACGCTACAGAGGTTAACTCATCCTCAGACAATTGAGACATACTGGCTAAATCCGTTTGGAAACTAGCTGAATCTAATTCAGTAGAACTAGGTTTAACCTTTCTCTTGAGTTTTCCAGATAGGTAAGGCACTCAGGACTGCAGACACAGCAGATTGTAACTGTGTGGTAAAGTCCGCAGGGAGAAAGCCCCCTCCAGCCGGAGTATTAGGTGTGCCGCGGGGAACTGCATGTGAAGCGGTTTGAGGGGAAAGGGTAGGCATCTCCCAGACCACAGAATCCTGAGAGGTTGACGGCTCAGAGGGACTAATTATGCTAGGGGGGTTAGCAGATTTAGCTCCCTTCTTAGACTTTAGAACGGTACCCAGGCAATTGGAACAAAATTGAGCAGGTGGACAAACCACTGCCTCCTCACAGTATAAAAATGTATTATTATTTAGAATAGAAGGTGCAGAACCTCCTAACATATTATTAGAGTCTTCCGTTGCTGGAGATGCAATCCCACAGTAGAAAACAGATTTAAATAACAATTTCTATGGAACTTGTTTTATTAATAAAGAGGCACCTTTATAACGTCCTAGACCCAGACAGAGTGCTCTCCGTAGGATCACAATGGAAAACGAATGAGCCACTCTTGATTACGTGCTGCGCAAGAAGGGACCTCCCCTGCTATGAGAAAAAGTGCGCAAAGCTATTACAAGCTGCGCAACTCACAAAAACGAAAGTGAAACCTGTCTGTTCCATTGCCAAAAGTAGGCAGTCTATTTGAGCCCAAACCTTCACAATGTGTTCCTTAGAGAACAAAGCAGTACATATATCCCCAAACTGTTCCAAATTAATCTCTGAATTAAAGGTGATATTAACCCTTGATCCTATTGAGGTGATGAGGAGTCACACTGTGAACCTATTATAATAGGAGTCCCGGCTAAATAGTAAAATAAAGCGGACTTACCCTCCAGGATCTATGCTGTGGAACAGATACAACCTCTCAAGTGTGACAGCCTTGCCACGGTGTTCTGACAGGGACCTGAATGTAAAAAGGCAAGCAGTGTAACTCGGTAACACCGATTGTCCAGGAGCTGTTAGATAGACAGTCTGGATTGCTTCACAGAAAAAATTTTCCCTGCATCTCTAGACTCTAACATTCATCAAAACTCTCACGGAGAGTTTTATATGATTACTTAAAACTACAGTCCTTTCTTGAAGGGAACATACCCGTTAAGGACTATCCAAATCTTCTGACACTTCTCTGCCATCCTCTTCTAGTGACGAAAGGCAAAAAATGACTGGGGGGAAGGGGGAAGTGAGAGGGATATTTAAGCCTTTGGCTGGGGTGTCTTTGCCTCCTCCTGGTGGCCAGGTGTTGTATTTCCCAACAGTAAGGAATGAAGTTGTGGACTCTCCCTGCCTTATGGAAAGAAAGACAGTACAAGGTGTATCCAGCATAAGACAGGTAAGGATGTATATAAGACAGGACAGAAGGCAGGAAGGCACAGGGTACATATAGAAGACATAACCAGGTACAGGGTTATATGGAATAAAACATTAAGGGGTATAGGGTGCATAAAGAATATGCAGAATTAATATAGTAAGATATAATGGGGTGCAGGTGTATATAGAGTAAGACAGGATGGTGTATACAGAATAAGACATAATGGTGTGCAGGTTGTATATAGAGTAAGACAGGATGGTGTATACAGAATAAGACATAATGGTGTGCAGGGTGTATATATAATAACACATCATGGGGTGCAGGGTGTATACAGAATATGTTATATCTAGTCCTAAAGCCCGTTCACACGGGCCATTTTTTGCAGTACAGCGGTCCCACCCCTTGTGCTCTCTCCCTCCACCTCTCTTCTGCTCTCTCTCTCTCCCCCATCTCTTTTGCTCTCTCTCTCCCCCTCTTTTGAGATTTCTCTCTCCCCCCCTCTCTTTTGCGCTCTCTCTCCCCCCTCTCTTTTGCGCTCTCTCTCTCCCCCTCTCTTTTGCGCTCTCTCTCCCCCTCTCTTTTGCGCGCTCTCTCTCCCCCCTCTCTTTTGCTCTCTCTCTCCCCCTCTCTTTTGAGCTCTCTCTTTCCCCCTCTCTTTTGCGCTCTCTCTCCCCCTCTCTTTTGCGCTCTCTCTCTCCCCCATCTCTTTTGCGCTCTCTCCTCCCCTCTCTTTTGCGCTCTCTCTCCCCCCTCTCTTTTGAGCTCTCTCTCCCCCCCTCTCTTTTGCGCTCTCCCCCCCTCTCTTTTGCGCTCTCCCCCTCTCTCTTTTGCGTTCTCCCCCCTCTCTCTTTTGCGTTCTCTCCCCCCTCTCTTTTGCGCTCTCTCTCCCCCTCTCTTTTGAGCTCTCTCTCCCCCCTCTCTTTTGCGCTCTCTCCACCCCTCTCTTTTGCGCTCTCTCTCACCCCTCTCTTTTGCGCTCTCTCTCCACCCTTCTCTTTTGCGCTCTCTCTCCCCCCTCTCTTTTGCGCTCTCTCTCCACCCCTCTCTTTTGCGCTCTCTCTCCACCCCTCTCTTTTGCGCTCTCTCTCCACCCCTCTCTTTTGCGCTCTCTCTCCCCCCTCTCTTCTGCGCGCTCTCTACCCCCTCTTTTGCGCTCTCTCTCCCCCCTCTCTTTTGCTCTCCCTCTCTCTCCCCCTCTCTTTTGCTCTCCCTCTCTTTTGCTCTCCCCCCTCTCTCTCCCCCCCTCTCTATCTCTCCCCCCTCTCTATCTCTCTCCCCTCTCTATCTCTCTCCCCTCTCTTATCTCTCTCCCCTCTCTTATCTCTCTCCCCTCTCTATCTCTCTCCCCTCTCTATCTCTCTCCCCTCTCTATCTCTCTCCCCTCTCTCTCCCCCCCCCTCTCTCTCCCCCCCCTCTCTATCTCTCTCCCCTCTCTTATCTCTCTCCCCTCTCTTATCTCTCTCCCCTCTCTTATCTCTCTCCCCTCTCTTATCTCTCTCCCCTCTCTTATCTCTCTCCCCTCTCTTATCTCTCTCCCCTCTCTTATCTCTCTCCCCTCTCTTATCTCTCTCCCCTCTCTATCTCTCTCCCCTCTCTATCTCTCTCCCCTCTCTATCTCTCCCCCCTCTCTATCTCTCCCCCCTCTCTATCTCTCCCCCCTCTCTATCTCTCTCCCCTCTCTATCTCTCCCCCCTCTATCGCTCCCCCCTCTCTATCTCTCCCCCCTCTCTATCTCTCTCCCCTCTCTATCTCTCTCCCCTCTCTATCTCTCCCCTCTCTATCTCTCTCCCCTCTCTATCTCTCTCCCCTCTCTATCTCTCTCCCCTCTCTATCTCTCTCCCCTCTCTATCTCTCTCCCCTCTCTATCTCTCTCTATCTCTCTCCCCTCTCTATCTCTCTCCCCTCTCTATCTCTCTCCCCTCTCTATCTCTCTCCCCTCTCTATCTCTCTCCCCTCTCTATCTCTCTCCCCTCTCTATCTCTCTCCCCTCTCTTATCTCTCTCCCCTCTCTTATCTCTCTCCCCTCTCTTATCTCTCTCCCCTCTCTTATCTCTCTCCCCTCTCTTATCTCTCTCCCCTCTCTTATCTCTCTCCCCTCTCTATCTCTCTCCCCTCTCTATCTCTCTCCCCTCTCTATCTCTCTCCCCTCTCCATCTTGCAACCGCACGTGACCACGCCCTCTCCACACCAGACCACGCCCCTTTGTGTCCACTCACGCTGTCCACGCCCCCTTTACACCCGGCCACGCCCACTTCTGCCACAGATCAGCTAGGGACTCAAAGGCCAGGTGTGTTTGTCCTCATGCTGTCTCTAGTGCGCATGACAGCTTCGGACAAACACACTTGGCCTTTTATTATATAGGATGGGGTGCAGGATGTATATAGAATAAGACATTATGGGGTACAAGGTGTATACAAAAAGACAAGATGGGGTGCTGGGTGTATACAGAACAAGACAAGATGGGGTGCAGGGTGTATATAGAATAAGAGAGGATGGGGTGCAGGTTGGATATAGAATAGGTCAGGATGAGGTATAGACTGTACATACAATAAAACAGAATTAGGTGCAGTGTGCATATATAATAAGAGAACAGAGCAGGCTGTACATAGCAGGATGTATGTAGCATAAGAGGAAAAAAGATGCAGAGTGTATATAAAGATTTCAAGTGTATACAGAATAAAACAGGATAGGGTATTAGGAGAATAAGACAAGGCACAGGGTGCATATATTATCTATAATGTAAAAAGGTACAGTAAATACAGACTATCAGGCTGCATATGATATATATATATAAAATAGAGATAAACGGGTAACTACAAAATGGAAAACACTGAATTTAGGGTATAGAAAGGATATGAAACATTACTGTAGCTATTGAAATAAAATATAATTTAATACAAATTTGGTAAATATTGGCATTTAATGATGTAAATACTTGCTTAAAAAGGACAACAAAACTTTGTGTTACTAATTCGCCACTTTTTTAATTTTATGTTTAGTGTTATACGACAAACTTTAAAATGCAATAAATTACACAAAACTATAAGAGTAAAAATAATATAAATAATATAAATTTCAGGTAACAAAGGCAAAAATAATCTTTCAATGTGTCAAAATTGTTAAAGGGATACTGAACCCAAATCTTTTTTCTTTCAAGATTCAGATAGAGCATGCAATTGTAAGCAACTTTCTAATTTACTCCTACATTTAGCCACCAATCAGCAAGCGCTACCCAGGTTCTGAACCAAAGATGGGCCGGCTCCTAACATACAGACATTCCTGTTTTTCAAATAAAGATACCAAGAGAACAAAGAAAAATGATAATAGGAGTAAATTAGAAAGTTGCTTAAAATTGCACGCTCTATCTGAATCATGAAACTAAAAATTGTGGGTTCAGTCTCCCTTTAATAATGTCCACACATTGAAAGATTATTTTCACCCCATTATTTCATGAAAGAAAAAAATTTAGTTCAGTATCCCTTTAATTCTTAATTAAACCATTGCCTGTTACATAAATTCCTATCTATCTTTTGTCAGAGCAATTTAATATCATTATTATTATTTCCATTACTTTTTAACAAAGCATAAATTTGTATCACATTGTGAAAATCAATTATGCAGCTACAGGAAATGTTTCCTTGAAACAGGAAACTAAAGCAATATTTCACTTTGAAGTGTGATATTTTGTATGCAAACCAAATATTTTTCTATAATGCTATAGGCCTAAACAGACACAATAGCAAACCACTAACAGCAGGCTGTCCAACCTTTTAAAACAAGGGCCACATTGTATGTTTTGATTTTTTTTTTTTCTATTTTTGTTCACTGGGGCAGTAAATGGACATAAAAAAATAAAATAATAAAATAAATCTAATAGCCAAAATAAAATAGCTTAAATTAGCAAGTATCTAGCAAAGTACGTGTCATCTATATAAGCTTTCAAATCGGCTATTTTCACTAAAAATATTTTATAAACTCAAATAATGAAATTAAAATTTCAAGGTATGTACATGAAAATATTTAGCAAAAAAAAAGTAAATTTATACTTACCTGATAAATTAATTTCTTCTATGGTACGACGAGTCCACGGATTCATCTTTTACTTGTGGGATATTATCCTCCTGCTAACAGGAAGTGGCAAAGAGCACCACAACAGAGCTGTCTATATAGCTCCTCCCAACCCCCAGTCATTCGACCAAAGGTACAGGAAGAAAAAGGAGAAACTACAAGGTGCAGAGGTGACTGAAGTTTAAAATAAAAAAATATAATCTGTCTTAAAATGAAAGGGCGGGCCGTGGACTCGTCGTACCATAGAAGAAATTAATTTATCAGGTAAGCATAAATTTACTTTTCTTCTATAAGGTACGACGAGTCCACGGATTCATCCTTTACTTGTGGGATACAATACCAAAGCTACAGGACACGGATGAACGGGAGGGACAAGACAGATGGTTAAACAGAAGGCACCACTGCTTGAAGAACTTTTCTCCCAAAAATAGCCTCCGAAGAAGCAAAAGTATCAAATTTGTAAAATTTGTAAAAGGTATGAAGCGAAGACCACCTTACAAATCTGTTCAACAGAAGCATCATTTTAAAAGCCCATGTGGAAGCCACCGCTCTAGTAGAGTGAGCTGTAATCCTTTCAGGAGGCTGCTGTCCAGCAGTCTCGTATGCCAAACGGATGATGCTTTTCAGCCAAAAAGAAAGAGAGGTAGCCGTAGCTTTTTGACCTCTACGTTTTCCAGAATAGACAACAAACAAAGAAGATGTTTGACGGAAATCTTTGGTTGCTTGCAAGTAAAACTTCAAAGCACGAACCACGTCCAAGTTGTGCAACAGACGCTCCTTCTTAGAGGAAGGATTAGGACACAGAGAAGGAACAACAATTTCCTGATTGATATTCCTATTAGTAACAACCTTAGGAAGGAATCCAGGTTTGGTACGCAAAACCACCTTATCAGCATGGAAAACAAGATAAGGGAGTCGCATTGCAATGCAGATAATTCAGAAACTCTTCGAGCTGAAGAGATAGCAACTAAAAACAGAACTTTCCAAGATAGAAGCTTAATATCTATGGAATGCATAGGTTCAAATGGAACCCCTTGAAGAATTTTAAGAACTAAATTCAAACTCCATGGCGGAGCAACAGGTTTAAACACAGGCTTGATTCTAACTAAAGCCTGACAGAACGACTGAACGTCTGGAACATCTGCCAGACGCTTGTGCAGTAGAATTGATAAGGCAGATATCTGTCCCTTTAAGGAACTAGCTGATAGCCCCTTCTCCAATCCTTCTTGGAGAAAGGACAAAATCCTAGGAATCCTGATCTTACTCCATGAGTAGCCTTTGGATTCGCACCAATAACGATATTTACGCCATATCTTATGATAAATTTTCCTAGTGACAGGCTTTCGAGCCTAAATCAAGGTATCTATGACCGACTCAGAGAAACCCCGCTTGGATAAAATCAAGCGTTCAATCTCCAAGCAGTCAGACGCAGAGAAACTAGATTTGGATGCTGGAACGGACCTTGAATCAGAAGGTCCTGTCTCAGTGGCAGAGTCCATGGTGGAAGAGATGACATGTCCACCAGGTCTGCATACCAAGTCCTGCGTGGCCACGCAGGTGCTATCAAAATCACCGAAGCTCTCTCCTGTTTGATTCTGGCAATCAAACAAGGAAGGAGAGGAAATGGTGGAAACATATAAGCCAGGTTGAATGACCAGGGTACTGCTAGAGCATCTATCAGTACTGCCTGAGGATCCCTTGACCTGGACCCGTAACAAGGAAGTTTGGCGTTCTCGCGAGACGCCATCAGATCCAATTCTGGTGTGCCCCATTGCTGAATCAATTGTGCAAACACCTCCGGATGGAGTTCCCACTCCCCCGGATGAAAAGTCTGACGACTTAGAAAATCCGCTTCCCAGTTCTCCACTCCTGGGATATAGATTGCTGATAGATGGCAAGAGTGAGTCTCTGCCCATCAAATTATTTTGGTAACCTCTATCATTGCTAGAGAACTCTTTGTTCCCCCCTGATGATTGATATATGCTACAGTCGTGATATTGTCCGACTGGAATCTTGTGAATCTGGCCGAAGCCAGCTGAGGCCATGCCAGAAGCGCGTTAAATATCGCTCTCAGTTCTAGAATATTTATCGGGAGGAGAGCCTCCTCCTGAGTCCACAAACCCTGTGCTTTCAGGGAATTACAGACTGCACCCCAGCCCAATAGGCTGGCGTCCGTCGTCACTATGACCCATGCTGGCCTGCGGAAACACATTCCCTGGGACAGATGATCCTGTGACAACCACCAAAGAAGAGAGTCTCTGGTCTCTTGATCCAGATTTATCTGAGGAGATAAATCTGCATAATCCCCATTCCACTGTTTGAGCATGCATAGTTGCATTGGTCTGAGATGCAAGCGAGCAAACGGAACTATGTCCATTGCCGCTACCATTAGTCTGATTACCTCCATACACTGAGCCACTGACGGCCGAGGAATGGAATGAAGAGCTCGGCAGATGGTTAAAATCTTTGATTTCCTGACCTCCGTCAGAAACAATTTCATGTCCACCGAATTTATCAGAGTTCCCAGGAATGGAACTCTTGTGAAAATTCTGGGAGCTGTGGCCAACCCGAAGGGAAGAGCCACAAACTGGCAATGCTTGTCCAGAAAGGTGAACCTGAGGAACTGGTGATGATCTTTGTGGATAGGGATGTGTAGATACGCATCCTTTAAGTCCACGGCGGTCATATATTGACCCTCCTGGATCATTGGTAAAATAGTCCAAATGATCTCCATCTTGAAGGATGGGACTCTTGAGGAATTTGTTTAGGATCTTGAGATCTAAAATTGGTCTGAAGGTCCCCTCTTTTTTGGGAACCACAAACAGATTGGAGTAGAACCCCTGCCCCTGTTCTGTTTTCGGAACTGGGCAGATCACTCCCATGGTATATAGGTCTTCTACACAGCGTAAGAACGCCTCTCTTTTTGTCTGGTTTACAGACAATTGAGAAAGATGGAATCTACCCCTTGGAGGAGAATCTTTGAAATCTAGAAGATACCACTGGGTTACGATTTCTAAAGCCCAGGAGTCCTGAACGTCTCTTGCGCAAGCCTGAGCAAAGAGAGAAAGTCTGCCCCTCCTAGATCCGGTCCCGGATCGGGGGCTACCCCTTCATGCTGTCTTGGTGGCAGCAGTGGGCTTCTTGGCCTGTTTACCCTTGTTCCAAGTCTGGTTAGGTCTCCAGACTGACTTGGATTGAGCAAAATTCCCCTCTTCCTTTGCAGCAGGGGAAGAGGTAGAGGGACCACCTTTGAAGTTTCGAAAGGAACAAAAATTATTTTGTTTGGCCCTCATCTTATTTGTCTAATCCTGAGGAAGGGCATGGCCTTTCCCTCCAGTGATGTCTGAAATTATCTCTTTCAGTTCAGGCCCGAATAGGGTCTTACCCTTGAAAGGGATGGCTAAAAGCTTAGATTTTGATGACTTAAGCCATAACGCTCTACGCGCTAAAATGGCAAAACCTGAATTTTTTGCCGCCAATTTAGCCAGTTGAAAAGCGGCATCTGTAATGAAAGAATTAGCTAGCTTGAGAGCCCTAATTCTATCCAGAATATCATCTGATGGGGTCTCAACCTGAAGAGCCTCCTCCAGAGCCTCGAACCAAAAATCAGCTGCAGTAGTTACAGGAACAATGCACACTATAGGTTGGAGAAGAAAACCCTGATGAACAAATATTTTCTTTAGGAGACCCTCTAATTTTTTATCCATAGGATCTTTGAAAGCACAACTGTCCTCAATAGGTATAGTTGTACGCTTAGCCAGGGTAGAAATAGCTCCCTCCACCTTAGGGACCGTCTGCCACGAGTCCCGCATGGTGTCTGATATGGGAAACATTTTCTTAAAAGTATGAGGGGGAGCGAACGGAATACCTGGTCTATCCCACTCCTTAGTAACAATGTCCGAAATCCTCTTAGGGACCGGAAAAACATCAGTGTAGGTAGGAACCTCTACAAATCTGTCCATTTTACACAATTTCTCTGGAACTACAATAGGGTCACAATCATCCAGAGTCGCTAAAACCTCCCTGAGCAATAAGCGGAGGTGTTCTAGTTTAAATTTATTAGCCGTCATATCTGAGTCTGTCTGAGGGAACATCTTTCCTGAATCAGAAATCTCTCCCTCAGACAGCAAATCCCTCACCCCCAACTCAGAACATTGTGAGGGTACATCGGATATGGCTAATAAAGCGTCAAGAGGGCTCAGCATTTGTTCTCACACCAGACCTACTGTGCTTCCCCTGCAACCCAGGCAGCTTAGATAAAACCTATGTGAGGGTAGTATTCATAACTGCGGCCATATCTTGCAGGGTTAAAGAATTAGACGCACTAGAAGTACTTGGCGTCGCTTGTGCAGGCGTTAATGGTTGTGACACTTGGGGAGAATTAGATGGCATAACCTGATTCCCTTCTGACTGAGAATCATCCTGCGACATACTTTTAGTAGCTAAAATATGTTCTTTGCAATTTATTGACCTTTCAGTGCATGAGGGACACATTCTAAGTGGGGGTTCCACAATGGCTTCTAAACATATCGAACAATGACTTTCTTCAATGTCAGACATGTTGAACAGGCTAGTAATGACTACAAACAAGCATGAAAACTCTTTATTTAGTGAAAAAAATAACAATCTTAAAAAACGGTACTGCACCTTTAAGAGAAAAAAAGCATACACATTCTGCAAAACTGCTTTAAAATACACCAAATTTTTCAAATTTTTGCAAGCAGACTCAAATTTAACATTTAACCCCTTAATGTGCAAACCGGATCGAAATTAGGCCTAAATCCGGAAAAAAACACCCACAGCACCTTGCCACAGCCCTGCTGTGGTGCCTACCTGCCCTCAGGGATAGTAAATATGAGATTAAAGCTTCGATTTGGCCCAAAACATTCACAAGGGCCCTCAGGAGTTGGAGCTTGCTGCTTGCTGAGTGAAAACAACTGCGCATCTGAGGAGCGAAAATAGGCCCTGCCCATCTCACTCGATGTCTCTACAGCCTCAAAGAACCGCACCAGAGCGGTTTTAAACTAGCCATGTGGGTCCTGAGACCCAAAAAAATAAGCCAAGTGTACCCTCAATAAAGTTGCCCAAAAAACGTTATTGCCCACAAAATGTTAACAGCACTCCCAGTTCATAAAACGTTTGCCCACAAACATTCAAAACTCAGTGTCAACCATTTTTGTAATTAGCCCCTTGTGCAAGCTTAGTAATGCCTTTCTGTAGCTCTTAGGATTACTGCTTACCCTTACCCTCATGGGGATACTGTCAGCCTTTCTGAAATACACAGTCTCTCCAGAAAAAATTACTGAACATACCTCACTGCTATATAGCATGAAAACGTTCCTCACACTGAAGTTTCCTGCACCCCTCAGCCATTCTGTGGGAACAGCACTGGATCTTAGTTACAAATGCCAAGATCATCATCCTCCAGGCAGAAGTCTTCATCCATCTGCTGCCTGAGAGTAAATAGTACACACCGATACCATTTAAAACAAAAAACTCTTGCTTGAATAAATTAAAAACTAATATTTTATCACCTCTTTCACTTTACCCTTCCTAGTACTTAGAGTAGGCAAAGAGAATGACTGGGGGTGGGGCTAAGGGAGGAGCTATATAGACAGCTCTGCTGTGGTGCTCTTTGCCACTTCCTGTTAGCAGGAGGATAATATCCCACAAGTAAAGGATGAATCCGTGGACTCGTCGTAGCTTATAGAAGAAAATGTGTTGGTAGTTTTGTTTTTACACCCATTGTAAATTCAGTTTTAATTATCTTTTAGCAAAATTCCAACATCTAATAAATTGCTGCATCATAAAATGAAATCAATTAAACAGCTCCAGTAATAAACACATAATTGTTTATACATATATAAACAATACATATATAAGTTATTCTTGAACATGACTATGTTCTGTCAGCAAATAGAAGATGAAAGATAATAATATGAAAAACATGTTTTAAGTAAAAGTATTAAGCGGATTACTGTGTGTATTCAATTAAAGGGACAGTCCACTCAAAAACGTTTATTGTTTCAAAAGATAGATAATCCGTTTATTACATGGGTTAAAAACAAGCTGTGATATTTAAAGTACACATTATCACAACAGTTATTGATCAGATGAAAGTATTTTTATAAAACATTAAAGTACAACAAATATACTTTGTAGTGTTGTTATTAAAGAATAATTGATTTCAAACATCTTATTGTGTTTCTCGTTATTATTTTCAAGGTACAATATAATCTAGGTAGGTTTTTATGTGAACTAATCCAATTGGATATGTCTGATAATAGGAAGAGAGGGAGTTCAAGATGATTGAAGCATTGTTAAATTATTAGTCTGACCAGGTTTTCTGAATAAGGAGCATCACATCTTTTCTCTTTCAAGTGTGGAGCTATATTTGACATTTGTATTTACTGAAAGGGATAATGATGAATACATGTCAATAGTAACCCAAACAAAATATATAAATGCAATTCAGACAAACCATTTTTTAAGGAGTATATATATTTTATATAAACATACATACATATACCCTTAAAGGTATACTAACCCCTCATTTTTTCTTTCATGATTCAGATAGAGCATGCAATTTTAAGCAACTTTCTAATTTACTCCTATTATCAATTTTTCTTTGTTCTCATGTTATCTTGATTTGAAAAAGCAGTAATAAAAGGTTAGGAGCCGGCCCATTTTTTAGTTCAGCACCTTGGTAGAGCTGCTGATTGGTTTGCTACATTTAGCCACAAATCAGCAAGTGCTACCCATGTGCTGAACAAAAAATGGTCTGGCTCTAAAGCTTACAGTACTGCTTTTTCAAATCAAGATAGCATGAGAACAAAGAAAAATTGATAGTAGGAGTAAATTAGAAAGGTGCTTAAAATCTCATGCTCTATCTGAATCATGAAATAGAAAAATTGAGTGTAGTGTCCCTTTAACAATATATTACACTGGATCCATACAGGAATAACCCAGCAGCAAATAAGAACATGGTGTGTTGCAAATAGGTAAGGAAGAGGCCGAGTAGGAGAATGGAGAGACACAAAATCTGGCCTTTCAGGGTTTTTTTTTCTAAGACTGGTTAGAATAAAGGTTGGTACATGGACCATTTGAAGGATATGATGAGTTTTTATCATTTGAAGCCATCTTAAAAAGGTACAAAAATAGTACTGATTGGGATAACTCTGAATGTCAAAACAGATTATTGGATCATAAACCCCATATAAAAATAAGATCGACATGACTGGAATTTACAAAGTTAGGTCATTTATAATAATTTACAATGTCAAGGATTTCTGGCTTATACCACCATTAATACATCACCAATATTCATCTACTTAAAACTTTATAAAATCACTGTTAAGATCATCAACAGCACTTTGGGCACATAATCCTCCATATTAGGATTCTATTTCTAGTACACACATACACCACACATATGCGTTTTTTATGTATATGACATAAAAACATCCATAACTACTTATTTACGAAGCATTAGAGGTTAAGGGGCATATGTATCAAGCTCCGATTGGAGTTTGATGCCCCGGGTTTCTGGCGAGCCTGCAGGCTCGCCAGAAACAGCAGTTATGAAGCAGCGGTCACAAAGACACCCCCCTGCTGGTGGCCTATTGGCCGCGAGTCTGCAGGGGGCGGCGTTGCACCAGCAGCTCTTGTGAGCTGCTGGTGCAATGCTGAATACGGCGAGTGTATTGCTCTCCGTATTCAGCGTGGTCTGGCGGACCTGATCCGCAGTCTCGGATCAGGTCCGCCAGACCTTGATAACTAGAGGCCTAAGGGTACAACAATAAGCTGTGAATATATTTTGAAGTTTAAAACAGTTAGGTCTGATCTTTGCTACATGACATCTAGAATTAAAAAAGCCAAATGCACTGAGGTGGACTTTAAGCTGTGAAGATCAGTACAGAAGCAGAGTGTCCTTAGCACCTGCAAGATCTGGATACTTGATAAGCTCCTTCTCAGTTTTGCACTTTATAGATATCACATAGACAAATAGTTTTGCTCTACAATAAACAAAGGTGTAATGGATTAACAAATTACCTATACAGTCATGTAAATATTCTTCAGTAAAGATTTATATGTGTGTAAATCACGAACAACAAAAAAAATCTTATCATGAAGAAAAGAAAATAAGTCCTAGGCACAAAACAGTACAAAAAAAATCCAGGATGTGCATAACGCCTGAAATCATAAAAAAAAAGTTATCAATCTAGTTTTGATAACAGCATCTGCACATGTTCCAAAAACTGAATTCAACTGTGGTTTTTTTTTGCCTACAGTTTATGAATGAATAACACTGATATATCACTGTTTTGAAGTCTTATTTCTCCAGATCTGATGTGGATTTCCACATGCCAAATTTCATGAAGATTTTCACAGGAGATTTCGTTGTAACCAAAAAAATCCTTATATGACCATATTGAAGAATGTAAATTATCACATCTAAAAATATCTCAAAAAGTAAAGAACCTATTTACTTTCACAGTTTGTATTGACTACACATATAAACACACAAAACCTGGTAATGAACTGCACTCACAAACTGGACTGGATTCACAAGGTAATGAAGAAAAAGTCAGGTGCACACCCTAAATAATCAAGGTATCTTGGATAGGCATTTACGGATACCATCTCTTGGCCAATAAATATATATGTTGAGATGATCTTATCTATACAATAGCTTATTGTAATCCACTCTGTCATTTAATTTCTCTATCAGCACACAATAATTTATCCTACGGCTTTAAAGAACTCATTATGATAAATGTACTCCAACTATTATATGCAATTGCTGTTGTATTCTATTTAAGTATGCCCCTACCATTCTGAGCCATATTGATGTTATAAATATTAATACTGACCTACGTAACTAATAGTAGAACGCATTTTACTTAGTGTATATGTTGCATTTGATTCAGTATTAGATGGCATTACCCAATATATATAAAATAATTTTGCCAATCAATCAATTTGGCTTCCTTAACTCACCCTGTTTTTCCACTTAATTATCACGTTGATTCAGTATACAGCTGATATCATATACAATCGTACTCTCTTCATGAACCAGGATTCTTATCGGTTTCACCTGCAGATAAAAATAAAAAAAATAAAAAAATAGAACAGCATTCAGACCATTATGTTCTAAGTATGAGTAGGCAAGCCTTACATATCCAAATATTTATAAATCCATCCAAAAAAAGTATTTAAGTGCAATTGGGGACCAGAAAGAATACTCTTGCCTCGCCTGCATGTGACCAGGATTTGTAGAATGCCTTGATGCAACCAGGAAAAGTATTATTATTTTATCTCATTCGTTTATTTATTTTTAGTGGGGAGAGGTCCTATTTCTATGCCTTTTCTCCTGTTAGATAGGCCTAGCAGATGGATTAAAAGATTTAGCCTTACTTTCCCTTTTAACTCCCTTGTGAAATCTTCCAGGTCTCCCAGACATTTCAACTCTCACCGATTTACTTAGCCTAACTAATCTGTAATTAGTCCCACTGATATTTAGTACCAGTAATCCAACACGGCGGTGGCGTCTTGTTGATTGTGAATCAGTTTAAGATATACATTTAACATTAGCATTTCTATATTAGTGTCAGTCTTATGCTTCTATATCTGGTAATTTTCAAATATTGAAGATTGTTTTCAAGGAAACGTACACAGATCTCCAAAAATATTTGGCCAAACAAGTTTTTTTTTTTTTAGTTTTTTTTTTAAAGGTATCCTTAAAGAGACACTGAACCCACATTTTTTTCTTTTATGATTCAGATAGAGCATGCAATTTTAAGCAACTTTCTAATTTACTCCTATTATCAATTTTTCTTCATTCTCTTGCTATCTTTATTTGAAAAGCAAGAATGTACGTTTAAAAGCCAGCCCATTTTTGGTTCACAACCTGGGTTGTCCTTGCTGATTGGACAGCACCAATAAACAAGTGCTGTCCAGGGTCTGAACAAAAAAAGGTTGGCTACTTAGCTTAGATGCATATTTTTTTCTTTTTCAAATAAATATAGCAAGAGAATGAAGAAAATTGATAATAGTAGTAAATTAGAAAGTTGCTTAAAATTGCATGCTCTACCTGAATCATGATAGAAAAATTTTGGGTTTAGTGTCCCTATAACCAATGCTTACCTTGCTACAAAATGTGAATAAATATGCCCTCAACACCCCCATGTGTAAATTAAAAAGACCTTTGAAAGATGTGTTTTAAAGCAAAAACCAACAAACAATCATTTACATTTTTGCTATTATGACATTTCCTCTCCCTAGAGGGGCCTGTCTAGGTTCTCCAACCAGTTTAGTTTGCTGTGAATAGCATGAATCAGCAGTCGGATATTCAGGTTATATTTGTAACTGGTGCATATAGCCACAGCAAGAAATAGAATTGGTGTAAACACTCAGTACCTTCTGGAATAAGGAAAAAGCATAATTAATAAATATAAATTTATTGCTGTATTGTTTTAAAGAATCTTCTAAAAAAGGACATCTTAATCATTAGTAAAATGTAGCTCAAGCGTTTTGAATTAAACTGTGATAGCCCCAGGGCAAGTTTCTTCCCAAATCTCCACAGCAGAATTCTCTAGTATTACAGAATATCCTGTATGATAATTTACTTTGAAGAGACATTAAACCCAGTTTTTGCATGAAAATTGTTTAGCTTAAAGGGACACTCAATCAAAATTAAACTGTCATGATTCAGATAGAACATGCCATTTTAAACAACTTTCCAATTTACTTCCATTAACTAAATGTGCACAGTCTTTTTATATTTAAACTTTTAGAGTCATTAGCTCCTACTGAGCATGTGCAAGAATAAGTGTGTATGCATTTGTGAATGGCTGATAGCTGTCACATGGTACGTGTATGCATTTGTGATTGGCTGATGGCTGTCACATGGTACAGGGGGAGTGGAAAAAGACATAACTTTTAAAATTGTCAGAAAAAAAATCTACTACTCATGTGAAGTTCAGACTAAGTTCTATTGCATTGTCTTGTTATCTTGCATTTGTTGATTATGCAAATCTACTGTGTTGACTGGTCCTTTAAAACTAATATTAAAAGGGACAGTACAGTCAAAATTAAACTTTCATGACTCATGCAATTTGAAACAACTTACCATTTTACTTCTGTTCTATTATCTGCTTCATTTTCTTGGCATCTTGCCTAGCTAGGCATCCTTTTCCAATTACTACTGGGAGCTAGCTGTTAATTGGTGGCTACACATATATGCCTCTTGTCATTGGTTCACCAGATGTATTCAGCTAGCTCCTAGGAGTGCATTGCTGCTCCATCAACAAAGGATACCAACAGAATGAAGCCGATCGGATAACAGAGGTAAACTTCAAAGTTGTTTAAAATGATATGCTGTACCTGAATCAAATATGATTTTTGGTTCATGACCCTTTAAAGGGAATGCTTGCGCACTATACTGACCCCTGCCACAGCTGTAATGGTGGATTGTGACATGCACCAATACCAAGAGAACAAAAATATTATTTGATTTATTGATATTTATTTAAAAAATATATCTAATACAAATAAATACTCTATATATATATATATATATATATATATATATATATATATATATATATATATATATATATATATATATATATATATATATATATATATATATATATATATATATATATAATAAAAAGATAACTAGGAACTGTATCTAGCCATGACATTTTAAATATGGAATGGTTTCACCCAGAAATAAAGTTGGCTTTTCACACAAAGTAAAGCCATTTTAATGTGTAAGCCTCAATATAAAAGTGATGTACTTTATTGATACACATTTTTCTTCTGCAAGCTAAGTATTTAAAGGGACATGAAACCTAAAATGTTTCCATCATGATTCAGATAGGGTATACAATTTTAAAACAACTTTCCAAAGTACTTATTTTATCTAATTTGCTTATTTCTATTTAATATCCTTTGCTGAAAAGCATACCTAGGTAGGCTCAGGAGCTGAAATCTAGCTGCTGATTAGTGGCTGCACATATAGGCCTCTTGTCAGTAGCAGCCCTTTTCAACAGAGGGCCCTGGTGCAAGATTTTTCTGGGGGCCCCCCAAAGGTAACTCATTATACAGAGAAGAATGTATATAAAAATATTTGCTTTCTACTCAGTTTGAGGATATATAGATAAATAGATAGACAGATTGATCGATAGACAGATGGACCTACAACCTGCACTAATAAAAGGCTCCTCTGCATTAGGATTGTAAACACAACTATATATAGACTGGCTATTATGGCCCCCTCCAGCTCTTGGGTCCTGGTGTGACTGCATCTGCTGCACCAATGGTAGTTCCGCCCCTGCCTCTTATCATTGGCTTACCAATGTGTTCAGCTAGCTCCCAGCAGTGCATTGATGCTCCTTCAACAAAAGATACCAGCAGAATACAATAAAAAATGATAAAAGAAGTAAATTAGAAAGTTGTTTGAAATAGCATATTCTATCTAGATTATGAAAGAACATTTTTGGGTTTGATGCCCCTTTAAGTAAAAGCTGTACAGTTTTTGCTTTGTACTTCCTGCTTCTTCTCACTGGCTGACAAGGGCAACTGCCTCTGCTTTATTGGTGGAGGAAGACATGTCTCTGTAAGTGTGACAAGAAAAGCTTTATTTGTTTAGGAGAGAAACATGAATTTAAAAAAAAGAAAAACAAAAAAAATGTGTTGAATTATTATTTGCATATAACTAAGCATTCAGTTCTGCAAAATTATTTAAACAAAAATAGTTAAAGGGACAATGATGTGTGACAAGACAGGCAGGGATCTCTTGCCCAACCCCACTGGGAGATTGATTTCATCTGCTGCCTCTTGTTTGTGTAACTCTTCTATAACAAATAATGCAGTATACGGATATTTTCAGTACTTGTAACATTTGAACAGGCAAAATTAGTTATTTCCAATGACCAAATAAAAGGTAAAGAAGTCACTTGTAAACAGTTTAACACACTCCAACAGGCAAAATGGATTGTTAGAAACACTTTAAAGAGGAGAACATTTTATAGCACAATGTACATTTAAAGTGAGCTCCTGAGCAGCAATTAATTACTAGGACCTAGCTAAACACATCTGGTAAGCAAATGACAACAGACTATTGTGTGTAGCCACCAATCACCAACTAGTTTTGTGTATGGCACTGCTGCTCTGAAGATGATTTTAACTATGTGTTTAACTCATTCGAGCAATTTCTTTTCACATTTGTATGTCCCTTTAAAGGGACACTCAGGTTAAATTCAATTTTCATGATGCACAGTCTTTTATATTTACACAATTTGAGTCACCAGATCCTACTGAGCATGTGCAAGAATTCACAGACTATACGTATATGCATTTGTGATGGGCTAATTGCTATCACATGGTACAAGGGGAGTAGAAATATACATAACTTTGAAATTTGTTATAAAAAAAATCTACTACTCATTTGAAGTTCAGACTAAGTGCCATTGCATTGTCTTGTTATCTTGCATTTGTTGATTATGCAAATCTAATGTGTTGACAGGTCCTTTACGTAAAATGAGGCTCTAGACTGAATTGAGATAAAAAGTTACACAAGATTCAGAAACGAATATTTTCTTTTTATTTGATTAGTAACACACATTGGTAAAGTACATTTTGTGGCTTCTGCCCAAGTTGGACAGCTTACTTATTACACATATATGCAAATACACAGAACACAAATAAACACAGTGTATAAATAAGCAGAGATGGGAAAAAAACAAATATAGACATTCAAAAGGTCTATATAAGCTATGGGGACAAATAAGGATCTTTGTGGTTTATATGGTAAAACCTTGTTGTATCCTATAAATATTTCTGTATTTCTCACCTGACTCCTGCACTTGTTTTCATCCGTCACTTGTTTTTAATAGTTTTTCCCGGCTTTCGTTCCTTCCTTCCTGTGCAGACAGCATTACTCTTCACTAAATATTTGTCACCACTTTTCTCTATAATTATAGTTTATTCCTGTATTAGTTTGCTTTGTTGTTTTTTTTGTTGTTGTTCCTTTTTGGTTCACATATTTCAGTTTCATAACATTTTCTTTACTTTTAAATTCTGTAGCATATTGTGATGCAATTAGATTACTGTCTCTCCTTTTTTCCTTATAGTCTCCTTTTCCAATTTCCCCTCCCTTTTAACATTTTATATTCTCTATTTTCTCTCCTACCATGACCCTTTTTATTCTCTTATCTGTCATTTCCTTCCTCATAAGATAGCTTCTCTCTTTACTGATGGTTTAAAATGATTTCACCCTTGTACTGTTGCCCGTTCTGCCGCTCCTTCACGTCTGTGCCAGTCTGCTCTCTCTCTTTCTTCATCACTCATTTCTTCTTTTCTCCCTTGGCCTGTTCACTTCTCTCTTGTAACCACAGAAACCTGTCTGCTTGTCTCTGCAGACAGGTCCAGCAGTGAGGTGGGCCTCATACACTGCTCACTAGCCCAGCCTTCTACGGCCTGTGCCAGGCGGACGCCATTTCAGAGCTCCCTGAATCCCGAGCCGCACAAAATGGTGGCACCTCTCCAACTGCAGCATAGGAGCAGCTGTAGGGAGTCGTCACCGTGCCCATTTTTCATAATGATCTCTGCTAGGCCTCAAACACCACTTGTTTCTGTACCACAGTGGTTAATAAGAAAAAAACAAACTATGTACAATGTGCATAATAAAGTGTACTATGGAAAAATGTAATACTACTGCAAAGCGGAGGCATCACAGCCTTGTACTTTACATGCCAAATGACCACTTATACTGCTGAACAAGTTAGGTTAAAAACATTTTTTTATAAACTTGAAAAGAAATTGATCTGAACGTTAGAAATTGGTCTTGATTTTATACAGACTATCTGTGAGAATTTATTAAAGGGACATAACACAATTATAAAATGGTTTGTGTCTAATTAAGTGTCTAACCCCCAAAGGGGATTTAACACATAGTTAATCTACAGCCAAACAGGACAAGAGTGGTGTTCGGAGGCAATATTGAGTGTCCCTTTAAGACACTTGATTCACTCACAGACAGTATCCTGAGCAGGAAAGTCCGTGCTTTGCAACTCGTCAGTAGAGTATGTGCTTACGACCTCTTTGAAAAGGTTAAAAACAATTACAGCTTTGTACAATAATAAAATGCTGCAATGCACTAGAACACTGTATTATAACATTAGTATACCCTTTAAGTAATAATGATAGATAATTATGCTTTCTTTTGGAAGCATTCTGCAAGTTATGCAGATTCAAATCTTTCCAATAGTAGCCTATCAGTCTTACTTATGAGTCACATGAAGTCCCCTCCCAATTATTTTCTGCAGTCAAATATAAGGTATAATTTATTTTTACTGCCATGCTCTTACTTGACTGCAAACTCACAGTAAAAGTAATTAACTGACATTGCTGCTTAGTACAGTTTTGTTTTTGATAATATAATAAAACACAGAATACAACAAATTTATATTAAAAAAAAACAACAAACAAAAAAACTTACATGCCATTCAGAACTTTCAAAAGTCAAATCCACATTTTTAGGAGCCAGGGGAGGAATTTATATAAAGATTTATTCATAATAATCAAAATGTTTATGTTAAACGTAACGTTTAGGGGACTGTGGTTTTCGACAGTCTGCAAACTATTGTTTTATTGTTTAATCAATTTGAAGTGAGTGTTGGAGGCAGCAAAATAGTTAAACTTAGGTTTCATTTAAAAACAGAATTTATGTTTACCTGATAAATTACTTTCTCCAACGGTGTGTCCGGTCCACGGCGTCATCCTTACTTGTGGGATATTCTCTTCCCCAACAGGAAATGGCAAAGAGCCCAGCAAAGCTGGTCACATGATCCCTCCTAGGCTCCGCCTACCCCAGTCATTCGACCGACGTTAAGGAGGAATATTTGCATAGGAGAAACCATATGGTACCGTGGTGACTGTAGTTAAAGAAAATAAATTATCAGACCTGATTAAAAAAACCAGGGCGGGCCGTGGACCGGACACACCGTTGGAGAAAGTAATTTATCAGGTAAACATAAATTCTGTTTTCTCCAACATAGGTGTGTCCGGTCCACGGCGTCATCCTTACTTGTGGGAACCAATACCAAAGCTTTAGGACACGGATGAAGGGAGGGAGCAAATCAGGTCACCTAAATGGAAGGCACCACGGCTTGCAAAACCTTTCTCCCAAAAATAGCCTCAGAAGAAGCAAAAGTATCAAACTTGTAAAATTTGGTAAAAGTGTGCAGTGAAGACCAAGTCGCTGCCCTACATATCTGATCAACAGAAGCCTCGTTCTTGAAGGCCCATGTGGAAGCCACAGCCCTAGTGGAATGAGCTGTGATTCTTTCGGGAGGCTGCCGTCCGGCAGTCTCGTAAGCCAATCTGATGATGCTTTTAATCCAAAAAGAGAGAGAGGTAGAAGTTGCTTTTTGACCTCTCCTTTTACCGGAATAAACAACAAACAAGGAAGATGTTTGTCTAAAATCCTTTGTAGCATCTAAATAGAATTTTAGAGCGCGAACAACATCCAAATTGTGCAACAAACGTTCCTTCTTTGAAACTGGTTTCGGACACAGAGAAGGTACGATAATCTCCTGGTTAATGTTTTTGTTAGAAACAACTTTTGGAAGAAAACCAGGTTTAGTACGTAAAACCACCTTATCTGCATGGAACACCAGATAAGGAGGAGAACACTGCAGAGCAGATAATTCTGAAACTCTTCTAGCAGAAGAAATTGCAACTAAAAACAAAACTTTCCAAGATAACAACTTAATATCAACGGAATGTAAGGGTTCAAACGGAACCCCCTGAAGAACTGAAAGAACTAAATTGAGACTCCAAGGAGGAGTCAAAGGTTTGTAAACAGGCTTAATTCTAACCAGAGCCTGAACAAAGGCTTGAACATCTGGCACAGCTGCCAGCTTTTTGTGAAGTAACACAGACAAGGCAGAAATCTGTCCCTTCAGGGAACTTGCAGATAATCCTTTTTCCAATCCTTCTTGAAGGAAGGATAGAATCTTAGGAATCTTAACCTTGTCCCAAGGGAATCCTTTAGATTCACACCAACAGATATATTTTTTCCAAATTTTGTGGTAAATCTTTCTAGTTACAGGCTTTCTGGCCTGAACAAGAGTATCGATAACAGAATCTGAGAACCCTCGCTTCGATAAGATCAAGCGTTCAATCTCCAAGCAGTCAGCTGGAGTGAAACCAGATTCGGATGTTCGAACGGAC
Organism: Bombina bombina; assembly: GCF_027579735.1. NCBI lineage: Eukaryota > Metazoa > Chordata > Amphibia > Anura > Bombinatoridae > Bombina > Bombina bombina. Next base: position 237,854,227 of record NC_069506.1, read on the forward strand.
CCTGAACAAGAAGGTCTCGTCTCAAAGGTAGCTTCCAAGGTGGAGCCGATGACATATTCACCAGATCTGCATACCAAGTCCTGCGTGGCCACGCAGGAGCTATCAAGATCACCGACGCCCTCTCCTGATTGATCCTGGCTACCAGCCTGGGGATGAGAGGAAACGGCGGGAACACATAAGCTAGTTTGAAGGTCCAAGGTGCTACTAGTGCATCCACTAGAGCCGCCTTGGGATCCCTGGATCTGGACCCGTAGCAAGGAACTTTGAAGTTCTGACGAGAGGCCATCAGATCCATGTCTGGAATGCCCCACAGCTGAGTGACTTGGGCAAAGATTTCCGGATGGAGTTCCCACTCCCCCGGATGCAATGTCTGACGACTCAGAAAATCCGCTTCCCAATTTTCCACTCCTGGGATGTGGATAGCAGACAGGTGGCAGGAGTGAGACTCCGCCCATAGAATGATTTTGGTCACTTCTTCCATCGCTAGGGAACTCCTTGTTCCCCCCTGATGGTTGATGTACGCAACAGTTGTCATGTTGTCTGATTGAAACCGTATGAACTTGGCCCTCGTTAGCTGAGGCCAAGCCTTGAGAGCATTGAATATCGCTCTCAGTTCCAGAATATTTATCGGTAGAAGAGATTCTTCCCGAGACCAAAGACCCTGAGCTTTCAGGGATCCCCAGACCGCGCCCCAGCCCATCAGACTGGCGTCGGTCGTGACAATGACCCACTCTGGTCTGCGGAATGTCATCCCTTGTGACAGGTTGTCCAGGGACAGCCACCAACGGAGTGAGTCTCTGGTCCTCTGATTTACTTGTATCTTCGGAGACAAGTCTGTATAGTCCCCATTCCACTGACTGAGCATGCACAGTTGTAATGGTCTTAGATGAATGCGCGCAAAAGGAACTATGTCCATTGCCGCTACCATCAAACCGATCACTTCCATGCACTGCGCTATGGAAGGAAGAGGAACGGAATGAAGTATCCGACAAGAGTCTAGAAGTTTTGTTTTTCTGGCCTCTGTCAGAAAAATCCTCATTTCTAAGGAGTCTATTATTGTTCCCAAGAAGGGAACCCTTGTTGACGGAGATAGAGAACTCTTTTCCACGTTCACTTTCCATCCGTGAGATCTGAGAAAGGCCAGGACAATGTCCGTGTGAGCCTTTGCTTGAGGAAGGGACGACGCTTGAATCAGAATGTCGTCCAAGTAAGGTACTACAGCAATGCCCCTTGGTCTTAGCACAGCTAGAAGGGACCCTAGTACCTTTGTGAAAATCCTTGGAGCAGTGGCTAATCCGAAAGGAAGCGCCACGAACTGGTAATGCTTGTCCAGGAATGCGAACCTTAGGAACCGATGATGTTCCTTGTGGATAGGAATATGTAGATACGCATCCTTTAAATCCACCGTGGTCATGAATTGACCTTCCTGGATGGAAGGAAGAATAGTTCGAATGGTTTCCATCTTGAACGATGGAACCTTGAGAAACTTGTTTAAGATCTTGAGATCTAAGATTGGTCTGAACGTTCCCTCTTTTTTGGGAACTATGAACAGATTGGAGTAGAACCCCATCCCTTGTTGTCTTAATGGAACAGGATGAATCACTCCCATTTTTAACAGGTCTTCTACACAATGTAAGAATGCCTGTCTTTTTATGTGGTCTGAAGACAACTGAGACCTGTGGAACCTCCCCCTTGGGGGAAGCCCCTTGAATTCCAGAAGATAACCTTGGGAGACTATTTCTAGCGCCCAAGGATCCAGAACATCTCTTGCCCAAGCCTGAGCGAAGAGAGAGAGTCTGCCCCCCACCAGATCCGGTCCCGGATCGGGGGCCAACATTTCATGCTGTCTTGGTAGCAGTGGCAGGTTTCTTGGCCTGCTTTCCCTTGTTCCAGCCTTGCATTGGTCTCCAAGCTGGCTTGGCTTGAGAAGTATTACCCTCTTGCTTAGAGGACGTAGCACTTTGGGCTGGTCCGTTTCTACGAAAGGGATGAAAATTAGGTTTATTTTTTGCCTTGAAAGGCCGATCCTGAGGAAGGGCGTGGCCCTTACCCCCAGTGATATCAGAGATAATCTCTTTCAAGTCAGGGCCAAACAGCGTTTTCCCCTTGAAAGGAATGTTAAGTAGCTTGTTCTTGGAAGACGCATCAGCTGACCAAGATTTCAACCAAAGCGCTCTGCGCGCCACAATAGCAAACCTAGAATTCTTAGCCGCTAACCTAGCCAATTGCAAAGTGGCGTCTAGGGTGAAAGAATTAGCCAATTTGAGAGCATTGATTCTGTCCATAATCTCCTCATAAGGAGGAGAATCACTATCGACCGCCTTTATCAGCTCATCGAACCAGAAACATGCGGCTGTAGCGACAGGGACAATGCATGAAATTGGTTGTAGAAGGTAACCCTGCTGAACAAACATCTTTTTAAGTAAACCTTCTAATTTTTTATCCATAGGATCTTTGAAAGCACAACTATCCTCTATGGGTATAGTGGTGCGTTTGTTTAAAGTGGAAACCGCTCCCTCGACCTTGGGGACTGTCTGCCATAAGTCCTTTCTGGGGTCGACCATAGGAAACAATTTTTTAAATATGGGGGGAGGGACGAAAGGAATACCGGGCCTTTCCCATTCTTTATTAACAATGTCCGCCACCCGCTTGGGTATAGGAAAAGCTTCTGGGAGCCCCGGGACCTCTAGGAACTTGTCCATTTTACATAGTTTCTCTGGGATGACCAACTTGTCACAATCATCCAGAGTGGATAATACCTCCTTAAGCAGAATGCGGAGATGTTCCAACTTAAATTTAAACGTAATCACATCAGGTTCAGCTTGTTGAGAAATGTTCCCTGAATCAGTAATTTCTCCCTCAGACAAAACCTCCCTGGCCCCATCAGACTGGGTTAGGGGCCCTTCAGAACCATTATTTTCAGCGTCGTCATGCTCTTCAGTATCTAAAACAGAGCAGTCGCGCTTACGCTGATAAGTGTTCATTTTGGCTAAAATGTTTTTGACAGAATTATCCATTACAGCCGTTAATTGTTGCATAGTAAGGAGTATTGGCGCGCTAGATGTACTAGGGGCCTCCTGAGTGGGCAAGACTCGTGTAGACGAAGGAGGGAATGATGCAGTACCATGCTTACTCCCCTCTCAAATGACGCCTTCAGAAAGTCTTTTCTAAGTATCAGAGCTCCTCTCACATGCGACTGCATGTCATGCCTCTCAAAAACAAGTGCGCAACACCGGCGCGAAAATGAGGCTCTGCCTATGATTTGGGAAAGCCCCTAAAGAATAAGGTGTCTAAAACAGTGCCTGCCGATATTATTATATCAAAATACCCAGATTAAATGATTCCTCAAGGCTAAATATGTGTTAAAAATGAATCGATTTAGCCCAGATAAAGTCTACAGTCTTAATAAGCCCTTGTGAAGCCCTTATTTACGATCTTAATAAACATGGCTTACCGGATCCCATAGGGAAAATGACAGCTTCCAGCATTACATCGTCTTGTTAGAATGTGTCATACCTCAAGCAGCAAGAGACTGCTCACTGTTCCCCCAACTGAAGTTAATTGCTCTCAACAGTCCTGTGTGGAACAGCCATGGATTTTAGTGACGGTGCTAAAATCATTTTCCTCATACAAACAGAAATCTTCATCTCTTTTCTGTTTCTGAGTAAATAGTACATACCAGCACTATTTCAAAATAACAAACTCTTGATTGAATAATAAAAACTACAGTTAAACACTAAAAAAAACTCTAAGCCATCTCCGTGGAGATGTTGCCTGTACAACGGCAAAGAGAATGACTGGGGTAGGCGGAGCCTAGGAGGGATCATGTGACCAGCTTTGCTGGGCTCTTTGCCATTTCCTGTTGGGGAAGAGAATATCCCACAAGTAAGGATGACGCCGTGGACCGGACACACCTATGTTGGAGAAACACAGGTACAGTTCTTTTCGCTGTTAATGAATGTGGGCATTTCAGCACCATAGGCACAAAATACAGAAAGTGCCACTTTTGATTTTACATGGAGTTTAAAGTGTGTTGCATGAGAGCTAGCTATCCAAGACTGGCACAAGACTAGTTGACTTAAAGGGATATGAAACAAAAAAAATAGTTTGTGATTCAGACAGAGGATACCATTTTTAAAAAGTTTCCAATTTACTTCTGCTATCAAATTTGCTTCGTTCCCTTGATATTCTGCATTGGAGAGGCATCTGGACCACTACATGGCAGGAAATAGTGCTGCCATATAGTGCTCTTGCAAATGGATAACATTCTTGCAAAACTGCTGCCACATAGTGTTCCAGAAATGAGCTGGCTACTAAGCATACGTCCCTGCTTTTCAACAAAAGATGAGAGAATGTAGAAAAATTGATAATAGAAGTAAATTAAAAAGTTGTTTAAAATCACATTATATGATGAATCATGGAAGAAATGTATGGGGTTTCATATCCCTTTAAGAGACCTTTTCTGTTTTTGATATTTTTATAATGACTACTTGGGTGCTATAAAACATCTTCAGTTTTGAAGATATAAATACATTAATCAAAGAAGAAATCATTTTTTTAATGATTAAAAACTACATTTTACCCAAAAACAAAACTGGTGCATGTTCAGACTAAGCAGCAAATAAATAACTCCACCTTGACCTGAGTGGTGTTTACCATTTGCCTGTTCACCAGCACAGAAGGGTTGTTTGTTGAGTGATGCTGGTATAATGACATCCTACTAAGGAAATGAGTGCATTTTAACTAGTGGGGGAGGAGGTGAGAGATTGGGGGTTGTTACTGAGCCAGACTAAGACACTAGGGTCAGAGGTGACAGCAACTCAGCTGCAGACAGTCTGGGACAGCAGACAAGGTCAAAAGCCACATGGAGGTTGCAGAGACTGAGCCAGACAGCAGCTGAGCCACTCACATGCCACATTAGATAGGAAGTGACCTTTGACCTGCAAAGTGTATCCAATCTACAGTAATGTAAATACCTATGGGACATGAAGTCTGTTTTGTTTTTTCCTCCCATGTAGTTACAATTAGAAATACACAGATCACAATATAGAACTTCATAACTAGGTAATACAGAGGCACAAACTTTCTGTTTGCCACTAACAGAGTGACACTGCGATGTACAAATACTACATGGTATACACCTGCAAGTATACAGAATTCATAACTGTTAAATTGACAACAACCTGTAGAATTCTCTTCCTTCTCAGACCTGCAATCTAAGCATCTTATTTGCTTACATAAGAATGATACAGAGCTAAAGTAAATGGATCTAGTTCCTCAATATTTAGGTGACACAGACCTGCAGTTAATGCAGCTGGTTCTCTAAATCCAGATGATACACACCTGTAATGAATACATTTGGTGGCATATAACTGGATGGCACAGACCTGCACTAAATAAATTTGTTCCCCTATACTTGAGTGGGACACACCTTCATTCAGTGAGCTGGTCCTGTATAGTTGGGAGGAACAGACCTACACTGAATGCATATAGCCCTTCCATATATGGGTGGCAAAGACCTGCAGTGAATGCATATAGTCCCTGCATATCTGGTTAGCACAGACCTGCAGCAAATTAATTTGTTCCCTTAACAGATGGTTAGCATAGACTTGCAGTGAATGCCTATACTCCCACTATAACTAGGTAGCAAAGACCTGCAGTAAATAAGCCTGTTCCCTCAACAGTATTTTAGCATAGACCTATAGTGAACACATCTAGTACCTCCAGAACTAGGTGGCACATACCTGCAGTAAATAAGCCTTTTTCCTCAACAGCTAGTTGACGCAGATCTACACGGATTATAGTCCCTCCATAGCTGTGTGACATAGACCTGCAGTGATTATGTATAGTCCCTTTATACCCGAGGGGCACAGACCTGTACTGAATATAGTCCCTCCATAGCTGTGTGACAGACCTGCAGTGATTATGTATAACCCCTTGATACCCGAGTGCCAAAGACCTGAAGTGAATGCATATAGTCCCTCCATATCTGGTTGAAACAGACCTGCAGCAAATGCATCTGTTCCCTCAACAGATGGTTAGCCTGTTCCATTAACAGTATTTTAGCATAGACCTATAGTGAACACATCTAGTACCTCCAGAACTAGGTGGCACATACCTGCAGTAAATGAGCCTGCTTCCTTAACCGCTGTGTGGCACAGACCTGTACTAAATACATTTTACCCCTATACTTGAGTGGCACTTATCTGTAGGTGATGCTTCTGGTCTACCACAGCTAGGGGGGCACAGACCTGTACTAAATACATGATTTTACCCCTATACTTGAGTGGCACACATCTATAAGTGATGCTTCTGGTCTACCACAGCTAGGGGGGCACAGACCTGTACTAAATACATTTTACCCCTTTACTTGAGTGGCACATACCTGTAGGTGATGCTTCTAGTCTACCATAACTAGGGGGCACAGACCTGTACTAAATACATTTTACACCTATACTTGAGTGGCACACACCTGTAAGTGATGCATCTGGTCTACCATAACAGGGGGCACAGACCTGCAGTAAATTAGCCTGTTTGCTCATGTTTGCTAAATGGCTGGTTGATGCAGACCTGCACTGAATGCATATAGTCCCTCTATAGCTGTGTGACATAGACCTGTAGTGATTACATATAATCCCTTTATGAATCTGTTGGTGCTCTACAAATAAGCGATAATAATAATAATAATGCCTCAGTGGCACAGACATATAGTCACTCAATAGGTGGGTGGCACAGACCTGCAGTGAATACATAAAGTCACTCCATAGGTGGGTGGCACAAACCTGCAGTGAATACATATAGTCACTCAATAGGTGGGTGGCACAGACCTGCAGTGAATACATATAGTCACCCAATAGGTGGGTGGCACAGACCTGCAGTGAATACATATAGTCACTCAATAGGTGGGTGGCACAGACCTGCAGTGAATACATAAAGTCACTCCATAGGTGGGTGGCACAGACCTGCAGTGAATACATAAAGTCACTCCATAGGTGGGTGGCACAGACCTGCAGTGAATACATATAGTCACTCCATAGGTGGGTGGCACAGACCTGCAGCGAATACATATAGTCACTCCATAGGTGGGTGGCACAGACCTGCAGTGATACATAGAGTCCCTCCATAGGTGGGTGGCACAGACCTGCAGTGAATACATATAGTCCCTCCATAGGTGGGTGGCACAGACCTGCAGTGAATACATAAAGTCACTCCATAGGTGGGTGGCACAGACCTGCATTGATACATAGAGTCCCTCCATAGGTGGGTGGCACAGACCTGCAGTGAATACATAAAGTCACTCCATAGGTGGGTGGCACAAACCTGCAGTGAATACATATAGTCCCTCAATAGGTGGGTGGCACAGACCTGCAGTGAATACATATAGTCACTCAATAGGTGGGTGGCACAGACCTGCAGTGAATACATATAGTCACTTAATAGGTGGGTGGCACAGACCTGCAGTGAATACATATAGTCACTTAATAGGTGGGTGGCACAGACCTGCAGTGAATACATATAGTCACTCCATAGGTGGGTGGCACAGACCTGCAGTGAATACATATAGTCACTCAATGGGTGGGTGGCACAGACCTGCAGTGAATACATAAAGTCACTCCATAGGTGGGTGGCACAGACCTGCAGTGAATACATATAGTCACTCAATAGGTGGGTGGCACAGACCTTCAGTGAATACATATAGTCACTCAATAGGTGGGTGGCACAGACCTGCAGTGAATACATATAGTCACTCAATAGGTGGGTGGCACAGACCTGCAGTGAATACATAAAGTCACTTCATAGGTGGGTGGCACAGACCTACAGTGAATACATAAAGTCACTCCATAGGTGGGCGACACAGACCTGCAGTGGCTCCATCACTGGGTGGCAAAGACCAACAGTAAATGAACCTGTTCCCGCAATAGCTTGGTGGCATAGATTTATAGTGAATTAGATTAATTCACTATAAATCTATGCCACCAAGCTAGATTAGTACCTAAACAGCTGGGTGGCCTAGACCTGCACTGAATGCTGCACTTAAAAGCTGGTCCCTCCATAGCCAAGTAGCACAGATCTTCACTGAATGTAAAGAGCCCCCATAGCTGAGTAACAGTCCTGCAATTAATGCTTTGGTCTTTTTGTAGTCTGATGATACTTCACTGAATGTATCTGGTACATGTATAAATGTACGGCTTAGAAATGCACCCAGTGCTGGTTGTACAACAATAGCACAAAATGACAGATTCTAGATCTATAGCTAATGTAGCTGTTTTGTAGCTGGAAGACACAGACCTGCTGTGAAAGCATGCTGTCCCTCCCTAGATAGGTAGCACATACATGCAGTCAGTATAGTTTGTCCAATAGCCAGCGGCCACAGACCTTCAGCAAGGGGATACAACCTCTGTAGCTTGTCATCCTTTTGAAGTCTTAAACAGAACTGCAGATTAGCTTGAATTGTCACCAGATAAAAAACAACCAATAACAGGATAATGCAGTAAGACTGTACATGTAGTTTTCCTACAATATTACAGGGAATGTAATAACAAAAATGCAGCTTGCCCTCTCATCACCAGGTAACAAGAAATCAAACTTGCATTATATCTGCCTGTCTTACCATAACAAAAATGCAGCTTGCCCTCTCATCACCAGGTAACAAGAAATCAAACTTGCATTATATCTGCCTGTCTTACCATAGGCTAATGACCTAGATGGCAGACATTCCTTTCTTGGCACACAGACACAAAGCTGCAGACAAGGCAGCTTGTCCTCCCACTGCAGGTTAACAATGACACAGACTTGCAGCCATTGCAGTATGCCTTCCTATACCATAGTGACAGTTCTGCTGTCTATGCAACTTGCCCTTCTATGGCAAGGTGACACAGTGACACACCTGCAGCCCATGAGGTTTGTCCTAAATATGTAAGCTGCTGCAGACACACAAATAAAGCAAAATATCCTGTTCTATAAGCTACAACATACCAAAACACCCAGAGAGATTCTGTATCCACCCCAGGTAAAATAATAGTGACAAAGAACTAATAAATAGACAGTACATATATAAGCTGCTTCCATAGAACTCTGATCTTAAACAAAACTACATATATTCCTAACTTTGCAAATATATATAACATTGTTTTATCTCCTGAAGGCATTTATTCCTCTCCATACTCTGATGATTTATGAATGATGTAATAGTTCCAAATATTATCATTTCTATGTATACAAAAATATACATAGTTCTCTATTTATACCCACAGAGAAAATGGCTTTGTATATTTAACAACAGAAAAAAAGCCAGCTAACAAACGGCTAGATTACGAGTTTTGCGTTACGAGTTATGAGTGTACCGCACACTTTTTTGGTTGTCACGCAACGTAACTACCGCAGCTTTCGAAAAGTCCTTTTTCAATGGGACTTCAACAGCGCCGGTATTACGAGTTTGCCTGTCCGGCCAAAAAGTGAGAGGTACAGCCTATACCGTCAAGATCCATACCATAAACTGAAAGTCCGTAGTTAGGGGTTTTACGCTACAAAGCCATAACATAAAACTCTTAACTAAAGTGCTAAAAAGTACACTAACACCCATAAACTACCTATTAACTCCAAAACGGAGGCCCTCCCGCAACGCAAACACTAAAATAAAATTATTAACCCCTAATCTGCCTCCGCCATCGCCGCCACTATAATAAACATATTAATCCCTAAACCTCCGCACTCCCGCATCACAAACACTAGTTAAATATTATTAACCCCTAATCTGCTGTCCCTAACATCGCCGTAACCTACATTACTGTTATTAACCCCTAATCTGCTGCCCCCAAAATCGCCGCCACTATACTAAAGTTATTAACCCCTAAACCTAACCCTAACCCCCAATAACTTTAATATAATTAAAATAAATCTAAATAAAAATTACTATCATTAACTAAATAATACCTATTTAAGACTAAATACCTATAAAATAAACCCTAAGATAGCTACAATATAACTAATATTTATATTGTAGCTAGCTTAGGTTTTATATTTATTTCACAGCTAAGTTTGTATTTATTTTAACTAGGTAGACTAGTTATTAAATAGTTATTAACTATTTACTAACTACTGAGTTAAAATAAATACAAATTTACCTGTAAAATAAAACCTAACCCATCTTACAGTTAAACCTAACATTACACTAAAATAAAATAAATTACATTAATGAAATACAATTAACTAAATTACAAAAAAAACATAATTTATGCTTACCTGATAAATTTATTTCTCTTGTGGTGTATCCAGTCCACGGATCATCCATTACTTGTGGGATATTCTCCTTCCCAACAGGAAGTTGCAAGAGGATCACCCACAGCAGAGCTGCTATATAGCTCCTCCCCTAACTGCCATATCCAGTCATTCGACCGAAACAAGCCGAGAAAGGAGAAACCATAGGGTGCAGTGGTGACTGTAGTTTAAATTAAAATTTAGACCTGCCTTAAAAAGACAGGGCGGGACGTGGACTGGATACACCACAAGATAAATAAATTTATCAGGTAAGCATAAATTATGTTTTCTCTTGTAAGGTGTATCCAGTCCACGGATCATCCATTACTTGTGGGATACCAATACCAAAGCTAAAGTACACAGATGAAGGGAGGGACAAGGCAGGCTTAAATGGAAGGAACCACTGCCTGTAGAACCTTTCTCCCAAAAATAGCCTCCGAAGAAGCAAAAGTATCAAATTTGTAAAATTTTGAAAAGGTATGAAGCGAAGACCAAGTCGCCGCCTTGCAAATCTGTTCAACAGAAGCCTCATTTTTAAAGGCCCAGGTGGAAGCCACAGCTCTAGTAGAATGAGCTGTAATCCTTTCAGGGGGCTGCTGTCCAGCAATCTCATAGGCTAAGCGCTTCAAAGCCAAAAAGAAAGAGAGGTTGCCGAAGCTTTTTGACCTCTCCTCTGTCCAGAGTAAACAACAAACAGTGTAGATGTTTGGCGAAAATCCTTTGTAGCTTGTAAGTAAAACTTTAAAGCACGGACCACGTCCAGATTATGTAAAAGACGTTCCTTCTTTGAAGAAGGATTAGGACACAATGATGGAACAACAATCTCTTGATTGATATTCTTGTTAGAAACTACCTTAGGCAAAAACCCAGGTTTTGTACGCAGAACTACTTTATCTGAATGGAAAATCAGATAAGGAGAATCACATTGTAAAGCAGATAACTCAGAGACTCTCCGAGCCGAGGAAATAGCCATCAAAAACAGAACTTTCCAAGATAAAAGTTTGATATCAATGGAATGAAGGGGTTCAAACGGAACCCCTTGAAGAACTTTAAGAACCAAGTTTAAGCTCCATGGGGGAGCAACAGGTTTAAACACAGGCTTAATTCTAACCAAAGCCTGACAAAAAGCTTGAACGTCTGGAACTTCTGCCAGACGCTTGTGCAAAAGAACAGACAGAGCAGAAATATGTCCCTTTAAAGAACTAGCTGATAATCCTTTTTCCAAACCCTCTTGGAGAAAGGACAATATCCTAGGAATCCTAACCTTACTCCATGAGTAATTCTTGGATTCACACCAATAAAGGTATTTACGCCATATCTTATGGTAGATTTTCCTGGTGACAGGCTTTCGTGCCTGTATAAGGGTATCAATGACTGACTCGGAGAAGCCACGCTTTGATAAAATCAAGCGTTCAATCTCCATGCAGTCAGTCTCAGAGAAATTAGATTCGGATGATTGAAAGGACCTTGTAGTAGAAGGTCTTATCTCAGAGGCAGGGTCCATGGTGGAAAGGATGACATGTCCACTAGGTCTGCATACCAGGTCCTGCGTGGCCATGCAGGTGCTATCAAGATCACTGATGCTCTCTCCTGTTTGATTTTGACAATCAGTCGACGGAGCAGAGGAAAAGGTGGAAACACATAAGCCAGGTTGAAGAACCAAGGCGCTGATAGAGCATCTATCAGTGCCGCTTCTGGGTCCCTGGACCTGGATCCGTAACAAGGAAGTTTGGCGTTCTGGCGAGACGCCATGAGATCCAGTTCTGGTTTGCCCCAACGATGAACCAATTGAGCAAACACCTCCGGATGGAGTTCCCACTCCCCCGGATGAAAAGTCTGACGACTTAGAAAATCCGCCTCCCAGTTCTCTACACCTGGAATATGGATTGCTGATAGGTGGCAAGAGTGAGTCTCTGCCCAGCGAATTATCTTGGAGACTTCTAACATCGCTAGGGAACTCCTGGTTCCCCCTTGATGGTTGATGTAAGCCACAGTCGTGATGTTGTCCGACTGAAATCTGATGAACCTCAGGGTTGCTAACTGAGGCCAAGCTAGAAGAGCATTGAATATTGCTCTTAACTCCAGAATATTTATTGGGAGGAGTTTCTCCTCCTGAGTCCACGATCCCTGAGCCTTCAGGGAATTCCAGACTGCACCCCAACCTAGAAGGCTGGCATCTGTTGTTACAATTGTCCAACCTGGCCTGCGAAAGGTCATACCTTTGGACAGATGGACCCGAGATAGCCACCAGAGAAGAGAATCTCTGGTCTCTTGATCCAGATTTAGCAGAGGGGACAAATCTGTGTAATCCCCATTCCACTGACTGAGCATGCATAGTTGCAGCGGTCTGAGATGTAGGCGCGCAAATGGCACTATGTCCATCGCCGCCACCATCAAGCCGATTACTTCCATACACTGAGCCATCGAAGGGCGCGGAATAGAATGAAGAACACGGCAAGATTTTAGAAGCTTTGATAACCTGGATTCTGTCAGGTAAATCTTCATTTTTACAGAATCTATCAGAGTCCCTAGGAAGGAGACTCTTGTGAGTGGGGATAGAGAACTCTTTTCCTCGTTCACCTTCCACCCATGTGACCTGAGAAATGCCAGAACTATGTCCGTATGTGACTTGGCAATCTGAAAGCTTGACGCCTGTATCAGGATGTCGTCCAGATAAGGGGCCACTGATAAACCTCGCGGTCTTAGGTTCTCAAGCTTAAATTTAAAAAGTAGAAATATCTGAATTAGGTTTCCCCGAATCAGAAATGTCACCCACAGACTGAAGCTCTCCTTCCTCAGCTTCTGCATATTGTGACGCAGTATCAGACATGGGCCTTAAAGCATCTGCGCGCTCTGTATTACGTCTAACCCCAGAGCTATCGCGCTTTCCTCTAAATTCAGGCAGTCTGGCTAATACCGCTGACAGGGTATTATCCATGATTGCCGCCATGTCCTGCAAAGTAATCGCTATGGGCGTCTTTGATGTACTTAGTCCCTTGAGCGGAAGTCAAAGGATCCGACACGTGGAGAGAGTTAGTCGGCATAACTTCCCCCTCGTCAGAATCCTCTGGTGATAATTCTTTTAAAGATAACAGCTGATCTTTATTGTTTAAAGTGAAATCAATACATTTAGTACACATTCTCCTATGGGGTTCCACCATGGCTTTTAAACATAATGAACAAGGAGTTTCCTCTATGTCAGACATGTTTATACAAACTAGCAATGAGACTAGCAAGCTTGGAAAACACTTTAAAACAAGTTAACAAGCAATATAAAAAAAACATTACTGTGCCTTTAAGAGAAACAAATTTTGCAAAATTTGAAATAACAATGAAAAAAAAGGCAGTTAGACTAACTAAATTTTTACAGTGTATGTAACAAGTTAGCCAACTTGCAAATGGATGATTAACCCCTTAATACAAAATGGATGATTAACCCCTTAATACAAAAAACGGATTAACAAACGTTTTTAAACAGTCACAACAACTGCCACAGCTCCACTGTGGCTTTACCTTCCTCAAAACACAACTTTTGAAGCCTTTTGAGCCCTTCAGAGATGTCCTATAGCATGCAGGGGACTGCTGAGGGAAGCTGAATGTCTGTCTGTAATTTTAACTGCGCGAAAAATAGGCCCCTCCCACTCATAGTACAACAGTGGAAAGCCTCAGGAAACTGTTTCTAGGCAAAAATCAAGCCAGCCATGTGGAAAAAACTAGGCCCCAATAAGTTTTATCACCAAAGCATATATAAAAATGATTAAACATGCCAGAAAAACGTTTTATATTGCACATTAATCAGAGTATATACCTCTGATAGCAAGCCTGATACTAGTCGTTATTAAATCACTGTATTTAGGCTTAACTTACATTAATCAGGTACCAGCAGCATTTTCTAGTCCCTAGAAAAACTTAAAACTGCACATACCTTATTGTAGGATAACCTGCACGCCATTCTCCCTCTGAAGTTACCTCGCTCCTCAGACATATGTGAGAACAGCAGTGGATCTTAGTTACTTCTGCTAAGATCATAGAAAAATGCGGGCAGATTCTTCTTCTAAATGCTGCCTGAGATAAAATAGTACAACTCCGGTACCATTTAAAAATAATAAACTTTTGATTGAAGAAAAAAAAACTAACTATATTACACCACTTTCCTCTTACTACCTCCAGTGTTGAGGGTTGCAAGAGAATGACTGAATATGGCAGTTAGGGGAGGAGCTATATAGCAGCTCTGCTGTGGGTGATCCTCTTGCAACTTCCTGTTGGGAAGGAGAACATCCCACAAGTAATGGATGATCCGTGGACTATATACACCTTACAAGAGAAAAAACCCCACTAAATTACACAAAAGAAAAAATAAATTATCAAATATTTAAACTAATTAAACCTAATCTAATAGCCCTATCAAAATAAAAAAAGCCCCCAAAATAAAAATCCTAGCCTACACTTAACTGCTAATAGCCCTTTTGTGAGGCATTGCCCCAAAGAAATCAGCTATTTTACCTGTAAACAAATAATACAAACAACCCCCCCAAATAAAATCCTATCTAAAAAACCTAAGCTCCCCATTGCCCTGAAAAGGGCATTTGGCTGGGCATTGCCCTTAAAAGGACATTTAGCTCTTTTTCCTTGCACAAACCTTAAGCTAAAAATAAAACCCACCCAATAAACCCTTAAAAAAACTAACACTAACCCCCAAAGATCCACTTACAGTTTTTGAAGACCGGACACCAATCCTCATCAAGCCGGGAGAAGTCTTCATCCAAGCGGCAAGAAGTGGTCCTCCAGACGGGCAGAAGTCTTCATCCAGACGGCATCTTCTATCTTCATCCTTCCGACGCGGAGCGGCTCCATCTTCAAGACATCCAGTGAGGAGCATCCTCTTCTGTTGATGGATCTTCAAGAATGAATTCTCCTTTAAATGACATCATCCAAGATGGCGTCCCTTGATTTTCGATTGGCTGATAGAATTCTATCAGCCAATCGGAATTAAAGGTGAAAAAATCCTATTGGCTGATCCAATTAGCCAATAAGATTGAGCTTGCATTCTATTGGCTGTTCCAATCAGCCAATAGAATGTGAGCTCAATCCTATTGGCTGATTAGATTTCATGGGACGCCATCTTGGATGATGTCATTTAAAGGAGAATTCATTCTTGAAGATCCTTTGACAGAAGAGGATGCTCCGTGCCAGATGTCTTGAAGATGGAGCCCCTCCGCGTCGGAAGGATGAAGATAGAAGATGCCGTCTGGATGAAGACTTCTGCCCGTCTGGAGGACCACTTCTTGCCGCTTAGATGAAGACTTCTCCCGGCTTCGTTGAGGACTTCTTGCCGCTTGGAAGAAGACTTCTCCCGGCTTCACTGAGGATGGATGTCCAGTCTTCAAAAACTGTAAGTGGATCTTCGGGGGTTAGTGTTAGGTTTTTTTAAGGGTTTATTGGGTGAGTTTTATTTTTAGCTTAGGGTTTGGGCAAGGAAAAACATAATTTATGCTTACCTGATAAATTCCTTTCTTCTGTTGTGTGATCAGTCCACGGGTCATCATTACTTCTGGGATATAACTCCTCCCCAACAGGAAATGCAAGAGGATTCACCCAGCAGAGCTGCATATAGCTCCTCCCCTCTACGTCAGTCCCAGTCATTCGACCAAGAATCAACGAGAAAGGAGTAACCAAGGGTGAAGTGGTGACTGGAGTATAATTTTAAAAAATATTTACCTGCCTTAAAAACAGGGCGGGCCGTGGACTGATCACACAACAGAAGAAAGGAATTTATCAGGTAAGCATAAATTATGTTTTCTTCTGTTATGTGTGATCAGTCCACGGGTCATCATTACTTCTGGGATACCAATACCAAAGCAAAAGTACACGGATGACGGGAGGGATAGGCAGGCTCATTATACAGAAGGAACCACTGCCTGAAGAACCTTTCTCCCAAAAATAGCCTCCGAAGAAGCAAAAGTATCAAATTTGTAAAATTTGGAAAAAGTATGAAGCGAAGACCAAGTTGCAGCCTTGCAAATCTGTTCAACAGAGGCCTCATTCTTAAAGGCCCAAGTGGAAGCCACAGCTCTAGTGGAGTGGGCTGTAATTCTTTCAGGAGGCTGCTGTCCAGCAGTCTCATAGGCTAACCGTATTATGCTACGAAGCCAAAAAGAGAGAGAGGTAGCAGAAGCTTTTTGACCTCTCCTCTGTCCAGAATAAACGACAAACAGGGAAGAAGTTTGACGAAAATCTTTAGTTGCCTGCAAGTAGAACTTGAGGGCACGAACTACATCCAGATTGTGTAGAAGACGTTCCTTCTTTGAAGAAGGATTTGGACACAAGGATGGAACAACAATCTCTTGATTGATATTCCTGTTAGTAACTACCTTAGGTAAGAACCCAGGTTTAGTACGCAGAACTACCTTGTCTGAGTGAAAAATCAGATAAGGAGAATCACAATGTAATGCTGATAACTCAGAGACTCTTCGAGCCGAGGAAATAGCCATTAAAAACAGAACTTTCCAAGATAACAATTTCATATCAATGGAATGAAGGGGTTCAAACGGAACACCCTGTAAAACGTTAAGAACTAAGTTTAAACTCCATGGTGGAGCAACAGCTTTAAACACAGGCTTGATCCTAGCTAAAGCCTGACAAAAGGCCTGGACGTCTGGATTTTCTGACAGACGCCTGTGTAACAAGATGGACAGAGCTGAAATCTGTCCCTTTAATGAACTAGCCGATAAACCCTTTTCTAAGCCTTCTTGTAGAAAGGACAAGATCCTAGAGATCCTAACCTTACTCCAGGAGTAACGTTTGGATTCACACCAGTATAGGTATTTACGCCATATTTTATGGTAAATCTTTCTGGTAACAGGCTTCCTAGCCTGTATCAGGGTATCAATAACCGACTCAGAAAAACCACGTTTTGATAAAATCAAGCGTTCAATTTCCAAGCAGTCAGCTTCAGAGAAGTTAGATTTTGATGTTTGAACGGACCCTGTATCAGAAGGTCCTGTCTTAGAGGTAGAGACCAAGGCGGACAGGATGACATGTCCACTAGATCTGCATACCAAGTCCTGCGTGGCCATGCAGGTGCTATTAGAATCACTGATGCTCTCTCCTGTTTGATTTTGGCAATCAATCGAGGAAGCAGCGGGAAGGGTGGAAACACATAAGCCATCCCGAAGTTCCAAGGTGCTGTCAAAGCATCTATCAGAACCGCTCCCGGATCCCTGGATCTGGACCCGTAGTGAGGAAGCTTGGCGTTCTGGCGAGACGCCATGAGATCTATCTGAGGTTTGCCCCAACGTCGAAGTATTTGGGCAAAGACCTCCGGATGAAGTTCCCACTCCCCCGGATGAAAAGTCTGGCGACTCAAGAAATCCGCCTCCCAGTTCTCCACTCCCGGGATGTGGATTGCTGACAGGTGGCAAGAGTGAGACTCTGCCCATCGAATTATCTTTGATACTTCCATCATTGCTAGGGAGCTTTTTGTCCCTCCCTGATGGTTGATGTAAGCTACAGTCGTGATATTGTCCGACTGAAACCTGATGAACCCCCGAGTTGTTAATTGGGGCCAAGCCAGAAGGGCATTGAGAACTGCTCTCAATTCCAGAATGTTTATTGGAAGGAGACTCTCCTCCTGATTCCATAATCCCTGAGCCTTCAGAGAATTCCAGACAGCGCCCCAACCTAGTAGGCTGGCGTCTGTTGTTACAATTGTCCAGTCTGGCCTGCTGAATGGCATCCCCCTGGACAGGTGTGGCCGATGAAGCCACCATAGAAGAGAATTTCTGGTCTCTTGATTCAGATTCAGAGTAGGGGACAAATCTGAGTAATCCCCATTCCACTGACTTAGCATGCATAATTGCAGCGGTCTGAGGTGTAGGCGTGCAAAAGGTACTATGTCCATTGCCGCTACCATTAAGCCGATCACCTCCATGCATTGAGCTACTGACGGGTGTTGAATGGAATGAAGGACACGGCATGCATCTTGAAGCTTTGTTAACCTGTCCTCTGTCAGGTAAATCTTCATTTCTACAGAATCTATAAGAGTCCCCAAGAATGGAACTCTTGTGAGAGGAAAAAGAGAACTCTTCTTTTCGTTCACTTTCCATCCATGCGACCTTAGAAATGCCAGAACTAACTCTGTATGAGACTTGGCAGTTTGAAAGCTTGAAGCTTGTATTAGAATGTCGTCTAGGTACGGAGCTACCGAAATCCCTCGCGGTCTTAGTACCGCCAGGAGGGCACCTAGAATCTTTGTGAAAATTCTTGGGGCCGTAGCCAATCCGAATGGAAGAGCTACAAACTGGTAGTGCCTGTCTAGGAAGGCAAACCGTAGATACCGGTGATGATCTTTGTGGATCGGTATGTGAAGGTAAGCATCTTTTAAATCCACTGTGGTCATGTACTGACCCTTTTGGATCATGGGCAAGATTGTCCGAATAGTTTCCATTTTGAACGATGGAACTCTTAGGAATTTGTTTAGAATCTTTAAATCTAAGATTGGTCTGAAAATTCCCTCTTTTTTGGGAACCACAAACAGGTTTGAGTAGAACCCTTGTCCTTGTTCCGACCGCGGAACCGGATGGATCACTCCCATTAATAACAGATCTTGTACACAGCGTAGAAACGCTTCTTTCTTTATCTGGTTTGTTGACAATCTTGACAGATGAAATCTCCCTCTTGGGGGAGATAATTTGAAGTCTAGAAGGTATCCCTGAGATATGATCTCTAGCGCCCAGGGATCCTGAACATCTCTTGCCCAGGCCTGGGCGAAGAGAGAAAGTCTGCCCCCCACTAGATCCGGTCCCGGATCGGGGGCTCTCGGTTCATGCTGTCTTTGGGGCAGCAGCAGGTTTCCTGGCCTGTTTGCCCTTGTTCCAGGACTGGTTGGGCTTCCAGCCTTGCCTGTAACGAGCAACAGCTCCTTCCTGTTTTGGTGCAGTGGAGGTTGATGCTGCTCCTGTTTTGAAATTCCGAAAGGGACGAAAATTAGACTGTCTAGCCTTAGCTTTGGCTTTGTCTTGAGGTAGGGCGTGGCCCTTACCTCCTGTAATGTCAGCGATAATTTCTTTCAAACCGGGCCCAAATAAGGACTGCCCCTTGAAAGGTATATTAAGTAATTTGGACTTAGAAGTAACACCAGCTGACCAGGATTTTAGCCACAGTGCCCTACGTGCCTGTATGGCGAATCCTGAGTTCTTAGCCGTAAGTTTGGTTAAATGTACTACGGCCTCCGAAATGAATGAATTAGCTAGTTTAAGGACTCTAAGCCTGTCCATAATGTCGTCTAGCGTAGATGAACTAAGGTTCTCTTCCAGAGACTCAATCCAAAATGCTGCCGCAGCCGTAATCGGCGCGATACATGCAAGGGGTTGCAAAATAAAACCTTGTTGAACAAACATTTTTTTAAGGTAACCCTCTAATTTTTTATCCATTGGATCTGAAAAGGCACAGCTATCCTCCACCGGGATAGTGGTACGCTTAGCTAGAGTAGAAACTGCTCCCTCCACCTTAGGGACCGTTTGCCATAAGTCCCGAGTGGTGGCGTCTATTGGAAACATCTTTCTAAATATTGGAGGGGGTGAGAACGGCACACCGGGTCTATCCCACTCCTTAGTAACAATTTCAGTTAATCTCTTAGGTATAGGAAAAACGTCAGTACTCGCCGGTACCGCAAAGTATTTATCCAACCTACATAGTTTCTCTGGTATTGCAACGGTGTTACAATCATTGAGAGCTGCTAAGACCTCCCCTAGTAATACACGGAGGTTCTCCAATTTAAATTTAAAATTTGAAATATCTGAATCCAATCTGTTTGGATCAGAACCGTCACCCACAGAATGAAGCTCTCCGTCCTCATGCTCTGCAAGCTGTGACGCAGTATCAGACATGGCCCTAGTATTGTCAGCGCACTCTGTTCTCACCCCAGAGTGATCACGCTTGCCTCTTAGTTCTGGTAATTTAGACAAAACTTCAGTCATAACAGTAGCCATATCTTGTAATGTTATCTGTAATGGCCGCCCAGATGTACTAGGCGCCATAATATCACGCACCTCCCGGGCGGGAGATGCAGGTACTGCCGCGTGAGGCGAGTTAGTCGGCATAACTCTCCCCTCGCAGATTGGTGAAATTTGTTCACATTGTACAGATTGACTTTTATTTAAAGTAGCATCAATACAGTTAGTACATAAATTTCTATTGGGCTCCACCTTGGCATTGGAACAAATGACACAGATATCTTCTGAGTCAGACATGTTTAACACACTAGCAATAACTTGCAACCTGGTTATAATCTTTTTTAGCAAAAACGTACTGTGCCTCAAAGAGGTACTTAAACGATTAAATGACAGTTGAGATAATGAACTGAGAAACAGTTATAGCATCAACTTTAAAACAACACAACTTTTAGCAAAGGTTTTGTTAGTAACGTCTTTATCCACAGTCAATATAAAAAATTCTCACAGCTCTGCTGAGAGAATGTACCTCCCTTCAAGAAGTTTGAAGACCCCTGAGATCTGTCAGAGATGAACCGGATCATGCAGGAAAAATAATAATAGCTGACTGGAAATTGTTGATGCGTAGCAAAGAGCGCCAAAAACGGCCCCTCCCTCTCACACACAGCAGTGAAGAGAAACGAAACTGTCACAATTCAAAACAAACTACTGCCAAGTGGAAAATAAAGCCCAAACATTTATTTACTCAGTACCTCAGCAATGTAAACGATTCTACATTCCAGCAAAAACGTTTAACATGATATAATACTTATTAAAAAGATTAGTGACCTTTAACAGAGTAGTTCCGGTGAAGTACCATTCCCAGAATACTGAAGTGTATACATACATGTCATTATAACGGTATAGCAGGATTTTCTCATCAATTCCATTCAGAAAATAAAAAACTGCTACATACCTCAATGCAGATTCATCTGCCCCTGTCCCCTGATCTGAAGCTTTTACCTCCCTCAGATGGCCGAGAACAGCAATATGATCTTAACTACTCCGGTTAAAATCATAGTAAAAACTCTGGTAGATTCTTCCTCAAAGTCTGCCAGAGAAGTAATAACACGCTCCGGTGCTATTATAAAATAACAAACTTTTGATTGAAGTCATAAAAACTAAGTATAATCACCATAGTCCTCTCACACATCCTATCTAGTCGTTGGGTGCAAGAGAATGACTGGGACTGACGTAGAGGGGAGGAGCTATATGCAGCTCTGCTGGGTGAATCCTCTTGCATTTCCTGTTGGGGAGGAGTTATATCCCAGAAGTAATGATGACCCGTGGACTGATCACACATAACAGAAGAAAAGAGCTAAGTTTAGTGTAGGCTATGTTTTTTTTTTGGGGGGGGCTTTTTTATTTAGATAGGGCTATTAGATTAGGTGTAATTAGTTTAAATATTTTATATATTTTTTTTTTTTTGTGTAATTTAGGGTTTGCTTTTTTTTGTAATTTAGTTAATTGTATTTAATCAATGTAATTTATTTAATTGTAGTGTAAGGTTAGGTGTTAGTGTAACTCAGGTTAGGTTTTATTCTACAGGTAAATTTGTATTTATTT
Organism: Bombina bombina; assembly: GCF_027579735.1. NCBI lineage: Eukaryota > Metazoa > Chordata > Amphibia > Anura > Bombinatoridae > Bombina > Bombina bombina. The sequence continues at coordinate 237,876,039 of NC_069506.1, forward strand.
TAACTAGGTAGCTAGTAAATAGTTTGTATTTATTTTAACTAGGTAGACTAGTTACTAAATAGTTATTAACTATTTACTAGCTACCTAGTTAAAATAAATACAAATTTAGCTGTGAAATAAAAATAAAACCTAAGCTAGCTACAATGTTACTATATTAGTTATATTGTAGCTAGCTTAGGGTTTATTTTACAGGTAAGTATTTAGTTTTAAAATAGGTATTATTTAGTTAATGATAGTAATTTTTATTTAGATTTATTTTAATTATATAAAGTTAGTGGGTGTTAGGGTTAGATTTAGGGGTTAATAACTAGTATAATGGCGGCAACGTTGGGGGCGGCAGATTAGGGGTTAATAATTGTAGATAGGTGGCGGCGATGTCGGGGGCAGCAGATTAGGGGTTAATAAGTGTAATGTAGGTGTCGGCGATGTCAGGGGCAGCAGATTAGGGGTGTTTAGACTCGGGGGTTTATGTTAGGGTGTTAGGTGTAAAGATAAATTTTCTTTCCCCATAGGAATCAATGGGGCTGTGTTACAGAGCTTTACGCTAATTTATTGCAGGTGTTATGCTTTTTTTCAGCCGGCTCTTCCCATTGATGTCTATGGTGAAATCGTGCACGAGCACGTAAAACCAGCTCACAGCAGCGCTGGTATTTGAGTGCGGTATGGAGCTCAATTTTGCTCAACGCGGACATATTGCCTGCCAACGCCGGGTTTTTGCAAACCTGTAATAGCAGCGCTATAGGGAGGTGAGCGGTGGAAATACCTTGCAAGTTAGTACCGAGCCGCTCATAACGCAAAACTCGTAATCTAGCCGAAAGATAGTTATGTTCTATAACAGGGTTCTTCAAACCTTTTTTTTCTCAAGACCCAGTACAATGATACAACATACCTTTGTGACCATATTTGTATGCTTGGTCTGAACATTTCTATAGTAATATACAAGATAGCTGCAATTTCTTGGCAAAGTCAAACTTGAAAGTGTTGAAATAGGTAATAACACAGACCACACTCTCATACAATACACACACTCATTTAATACACACACATACAACACACACACACAAAGTCATATAACACACACACACACACAATGTCATATAACACACACACACACACACACACAATGTCATATAACACACACACACAATGTCATATAAAACACACACACAATGTCATATAAAAGAGACACCACACACTCATTTAACACACACACACACAATGTAATAACACACACACTCTCATACAACACACACACACACACACCACACTGTCATACAATACAGAGTCACGACCAAGTAAGCATGATGTTGCGACCCAGTAATGGGTTGCAAACAATGGTTTGAAGAACCCTGTTCTATAACCTCTGAACTACAGAAAGAGAACATAATAAATATTTGAACCATTACAAAGTACTATTTTTTTTGTATGTTAAATAACACCTTACCAGAAATATTACATCTGGTGTTGACAAATATAGAAAAGCTACAATACAGTGGGAACAGTGAGTTTTTGTGTCTACTTAAAAATTGTAATTGTTTAAAAAAGATAGATAATCCCTTTATTACCCATTCCCCAGTTGTGCATAACCAACACTGTTATATTAATATACTTTTTACCTCTATGATTACCCCGTATCTAAGTCTCTGCAGACTGCCCCCTTATATTAATGATTTTTATAAACTTGCATTTTAGCCAATTAGTGCTGGTTCATGCATAACTCCACAAGCGTGAGCACAATGTTATCAATAGGATACACAAACTAGCGCTGTCTGGCTTGGAAAAGCTAATAAAATGCACTGAGATAAGAAACGGCCTGCAGAGGCTGAGAAATAGTCAGATGTAAAGGTTTTGAGGTTATAAAGTATATTACTATAACAATGTTGGTTGTGCAAAGCTGGGGAATGGGTAGTAACAATAAAAAAAAAAATTCTTACCTGATAAATTATTTTCTTTCTTGGTATTGAGAGTCCACGAAAATCTATTGTGAAGTATGAATTCAACACCTGGCCACCAGGAGGAGGCAAAGACAGCCCTACTAGATCATTCAAGTATCCCACCCACTTCCCTTTCCCTCCTAGTAGTTCACATCTAAGGATAGGGAAAGCAAGTGAGACGTAAAAATGGGTTAGAGGTGCAACACAGGAACTGCCGTCCATGTCAGAAGAAAAAAACGGGTGGGTTAATGGACTCTCACTACCAAGAAAGAAAATAATTTATAAAGGTAAGAAAACATGTTGTTTTCTTTCTAATGGTAGTGAGAGTCCATAAAGATATATTCTTACAAGTGAAGGAATCTTCTGCCTAAGGATGTCTCAGCAGATGCAAATACATATCTTCAATAAGTTTTACAGATTGTATGTAAGGAAGACCAAGTGGCAGCCTTACATACCAAACCAAACCAAAGCCTGTGTTTGAAGGCCCAGGATGTAGAGATTGCTCAAGTAGAATGAACAGTGATAAAGAATGGAAAATCTCCTGAATCAGACCATTCGCCTGAATGTAGAGACATACGACTCTAGTAGACGGCCTCCCACTTCTCTACTCCTGGAATGTGAATCATAGAGATGATGCACTGGTGACTCTGCCCAACTCAGAATATGAGGCACTTCTTTCATTGCCAATGAGCTGCGAGTGCACCCTTGATTGTTGACATACGCTACCACCATAACGTTGTCCAACTGAAATTGAATAAACAAATGTTGAGGCCATGATAGAGAAGCCTTGAAGATGGCTCTGAGCTCAAAAATGTTTATGGGTAGGGACGATTTGTGAAGCACGCACACCCTCTGAGGTCTCTTGGAGCCCTAGACCGCTCCCCAACCAGAAAGACTGGCGTCCGTGTTGATCACTTCTAAGGAGGGTCGGAGGAAACTCCTCCCTCGATCTACTGCTTCTGGAGATATCCACCAGTGTAGGGAGTTCCTGGTAATAAGATCTAGGAGGATTACCTGAGACAAATCCATATGATCTCCATTCCATTGTTTGAGCATGCACAACTGCAGAGGTTTTAGATGAAAATGAGCATAGGGCATAGCATCTGATGCTGCTTCCATTAGACCCACAACCTCCATGCACTAAGCTACTGAAGAGAGAATGGAAGATTGTAGCTGATGGCAAGCTAATTTAAATTTGATTTTGCGCTGCTGGGTAAAAAACAAATCTGTATAGCCACAGAGTTTAAGATCTTAAGTAACCCTCAAGCTTCCTATCCATCGGAACCTTGAAGGAAGTGCTGTTCTCCAAAGGGATGGTAGCTCTCTTAGCTGGTGTTGAAATTGCTCCATCAACCTTGAGAACCGAGTTCCACAATTCTAGATAGGAACTAGGTACAGGAAACATTATTTTAATGGAAGTCGAAAGAGAAAAAGATACTCCAGGTTTCTCCCATTCCTGTATAATAATATCCGAAATCAGAGAAATGACCGGTTTAAAAATATCCAATTTCTGAGTGGGCTTATCCTAAAAAGTACGTAAGACCTCCTTGAGCAAGTATCTAAGCTGCTCCATCTTAAATCTAAAAGTAAAATCCTCATCAGTCTCCAAAAGGAGAGTCCAAGGAGGACAGCTTACCTTCATCAGAGGCTTGGACGACATTCGAATTGGAAGGTCTGGTAGAATCCCCAAATTTAAATTCAGGCAAACAGTATTTAGTCTTTCATTTACTCTTGCCAGATGACAACAAAGCTCCAAATTCAGCCGAAACTGCAGTAGAAACGCAAAATCAAACGTTACAAGAGAGGAGTTATCCTGGGGAACTATAGCCCTTTTTTATTAGAACTCACTATAGGGGAGTTCACCGCAGAAGGCTGACTGTTACATCTGACTCTCTGGGCCTTAAGAACCTGAGATGGGCAAGAGGGAGAATTCTGTATGTCTGAGCTATCCAGTGAGAATGGAGAACAGATAGTAGACAGGTATTACAGAGTTTTGCTGGAGGGCACACAGTATGTATTTTACAGAATAAACATTTACTGTTATCAATAAAAACTGCAGGAATCTCCTCACTGGGAGAACTAGCAGCATTTCCAATATGATCCATGATCCCCCACACTCACTTACTCTAGGTTTCCTAAGGATGTCTCAATTTACAAAAGAATGCAGACCCAAATGTTTGTTGTTTTTTTTGTTTTTTTTTAAAAAACACTTTGCAATAATATATTCATATCCACATGCAGGGAGAAATCTACTTCCCATTAGTAAAGCTGCATAAACTAATCACTAGCCCCAAGCAAAGGAGTTATTCCACTTGAAAAAACTCTGGTAGGCTTACCCCCTCCACATGTGCTCAAACAAATTCCTTGGGAAATAAAGGCACTGGCCATGTACCTACACAATAGCCACACGCACACTCCCTGTAGGTACCCTCTCTACACTAAACCTGTACCCAGTAGGAAACATACACTGCCAACAGGCACTAGCCATGAGGCAACATCTGCCCTGCTGATATTAGGCAGCTTGCCCGTATCAGTGGACCCTAGGAACTTAACTGTAATCAGAAGGTCCTGCTGTTCCAAGGTCCTGTGAACAGATCAAAATACCAAAAATTAGTCCCCTGTCACTGACAAGAATGGACAGATTCAAGGAGAATTACATCAGGCTTGTGAAAGCAGTATACCAAGGAACTATCTATTGAGGTTGAACACTTTGTTATCCAACATCTTAGCACCTATATTCTCTGCCTACCTCCTAGACAAGTCAAAGAACTACTGGAGGGAAGGGGAAGTGGGTGGGATACTTGAATGCTCTGGTAGGGGTGTCTTTGCCTCCTCCTGGTGGCCAGGTGTTGAATTCCCACTTGTAAGAATAGATCTTCGTGGACTCTCACTACTATTAGATAGAAAAAGTAGTAGATTGTCCCTTTAAGTCAAAAAGGTTCATTTATAGAGATATAAAAAACTTAAATTATGCTTACCTGATAATTTTCTTTTCTTCTGACGGGAAGAGTCCACAGCTGCATTCATTACTTTTGGGAATTCAGAACCTGGCCACCAGGAGGAGGCAAAGACACCCCAGCCAAATGCTTAAATACCTCCAAAACTTCCCTCATTCCCCAGTCATTCTGCCAAGGGAATAAGGAACAGTAAGAGAAATATCAGACTGAAAAAAGGTGCCAGAAGAACAAAAACCAAATACTGCTGCCTCATATAAAGCACGAGCAGGGAGCTGTGGACTCTTCCCGTCGGAAGAAAAGAAAATTATCAGGTAAGCATAATTAAAGTTTTTCTTCTTAAACGGGCAGAGTCCACAGCTGCATTCATTACTTTTGGGAAAACAATACCCAAACTATAGAGGACACTGAATGCAAACAAAAGGGCGGGTACAGAAGGCGGCCCCTTTGAAGGGCACCACAGCCTGAAAAAAAACAACACCCTACAAAAACTGTAACGCTTAGGACGAGGAGTTAAAAACCTGAAAGGACCCAGTAACTGCCCATCAGTTAGTTAAATAACCTAGAAAGCCAAGCTAAAGACCACTCAAATCCCCAGATCCATTGAGCACAAAAAGCCCCCAAGGAGCTAGGTCCTGCGGGCTTTCTGATCACACAGAACTAACCCTCGCCACCGAAGTAGGAATCTTCACCTACACCAGAGGGGGAAAACAGAGGACCCATAAGATGTCTAAAGGACCACCAACAAAGGAAAGAAACCTCTAAACAACTAAGGTAAACCGAAAGTTGCTAAAGACAACCGCCCATGGAAGAACTCCCTAGAAGGGCAATGACCAGGGATCAACACTACACCTAAAAAAAGTGTGATCATGAAAAAAATCCCAAGGTTTAACCTCAGATCAATGACTCAACACCATACGAGTTACGGTACCACAAGGAAGCTACAAGCTCCCCACTGTACCCTAGCCTAGCAGACACAGTAGCTAGACTAGTCAAACATAGGTAGGAAACCCACATAAACCGAAAAAATTTCGTGACCTGCAGACAAGGATGATTATCCCATCAGAGAAAAAGCTATCTCATGACACTTAGCCACCACTGAACAAGAACTCGCAAACTCCAGCCTCAAGACAGCAAAGCTGACCCTAAGCATATATGGGAGACCATCTCACAGAGAATGCTGAAAAAACTCCAACACCAGCAGCATGAACAACCAGTGGAGGAATGAACACCATGACCCCCCCACCAGGCAGAGGATAAAGATTTACCACAGCAGGATCAACTTCAACCCTCAGCCACTAGGCAGGGAGCTAACCCTCAGGCCACTTAGACCTGCAGCGACTGGAAGCAGACGGTCAAGACTCAACAGAGCAGCCAGATCCCCAACCCCCCTTCCGAGGTAACGGACCCAGTCCAAACATTTAGCAACGTCCAAATACAAGAATACAAATTCTCCAGACCACACCTCAGAAGAAAAAAAGGGGGGCTCCCAAGAAAAAACAACTTTGACACTTATTTAATGAGATTGACAAGACAGAAGACTGCGTGCTTGGGGTCCAGAACCCCTACACAGCTTCCTTCCTAAAAAGGACCACTCCCAACCAAGGGACATAGGACACTGAACTACAGCGTCCCAGTACCAGAACCCAGTCTTATGACCTCTTGCATGCACAGAAGGGCAGCCCCCCTCGGAAAACAAGAAGAGGAAGACCTATGATGCTTTATGGATACTGGAACACTGCAAGACCCTGTCACGCCGCACCGTTGCTAGGGGCGCGGCGTCTTCCCCATGCTTGTTGCCTAGGGCTGTGTCGGCTCTGGATGCATGCGGCGCTGGCGTCATCGCTGCACGCTCCTGATGCTGGACAGTCCTGTGGCGCCAATCATCTGCCTATTTAAATGGGCAGCAGATGATCAGTCACTGCCCAAGTATAGTTACTACTTCTTGTGCTCCTGATCTGAGACAGATCGTCTGCTGAACTGATATTTTGTTGCTAAACCATGCCTGTCTTACTACTCTACCTGGTTAACCCCTAAACTGCTGGACTGATACTTTTTTGCTGAAACCTTGCCTGTCTTACTACGCTACCTAGTTAACCCCTAAACTGCTGGACTGATACTTTGTTGCTGAAACCTTGCCTGTCTTACTACTCTACCTGGTTAACCCCTAAACTGCTGGAACGATACTTTGTTACTGAACCCTGCCTGTCTCACTACGCTACTTGGTTATTCCCTAACTTGCTGGACTGACTCCTTGTTGCTGAACCCTGCCTGTCTCACTTCGCTACCTGGTTAACCCCTTTATTACTGGCCTGACTTTCTGTTGCCGGATCCTGTCTGCCTATTTGCCTTGTGCTGTCCAGCCTGTGGTGAGTACCGCTCTCCTCATTTGCCTGATACTCTCTGCTCTGGGATATTCCCTATCTTTCCGGTTCAACGCCGGGATAACAAGACTACTGGCCGAGTTCGGTCTGATAGAGGAGTATCCCACGAGTCTTACAGTCCCCCTGAAGGAGGGTAAACATAAAGGAACCGCTTCCCCAGCCAGAGGCTTGGCAAAGAGAGAAAGAAATGGTAAAAAACCATCAATAAGTTAACGACAGCTCAGTTGAAACCAACCCACATGCTCACATCAAGGTGCAATAGCTGCGCCTGACAACAAACGTAAGATCTCGCCTGAAAGACATCAAAATTAGCCCTCAGGCAGATACCAAATCGTCCCTAAAGGGAGAATCAAAATAAGTAGAACTCAAAAGCTTGAAACAGATTATAAAACAGCTCGCGAGCACACCTTCAAGGTGCAAATAGCTGCAGCTGGTTTCCCTAGGACCGATCCAGGTCCGGACTCCGAATCTCAGACAAGAGATATGGCCACAAGCCAGACCCCCAGAACCCGAGACCGGTCGATGTTCTAACCCCTTAAGGACCATCCAGTGATCACATTCTGAGGAATGCACCCTGCAGTGCACTCCCATATCCCAATGTCCCTGGACATCGGACTATTGAAAGAGATACAGACCAAAGAGGCCAAGGAGCCACCATTACAGGTCTAGAAAGAGGGCAACCAGCATCTGAAGGTGCAACTGGATGCCGGGTCCTATGCCGTAAACCCAAAGAGATAGATCTCTTAGAGAGTCGAAAGGGAACACCCCCCTCTAAGAACCCGAGATTACAAAGGACAGGCTCCAAACCCGTCCGTAGGAAGAGAAGATGATAATATCTCCAAAAGATCAGTCTCCTGGAAATCCTGTAACTCACAAGAAAACACAGTGGGAGCCTTACAACTCCTGGCAAACAAGACGACCAGGGGAGAATGCCTGGGAAAAACAAAAGGGGAGAACCCCTGCGCTCCCATAGGAGAGCGTGCAACATATTAAAGGAGTAAGTAACAAGGACATACCCGGACTTCCAAACATGGATGACCCGACCACCTGAGAAGGGACAAATAGCCCCAGCAACCTACAAGAGGTGCTCGGGACGAGTCACAAAAATTAGACATCCAGAAGGTTATAAGAGTGAAAACGAAATCGCTACCCATCCGGTACCCCGGACGCCTAGAGGTCATCCAAACCTCCAAACCCAGTGGGAAAGGAGAACCTCAGTTCCAAGGCCAAAGGCCTCACACGATAAGCCTCAGCAGGCTCCGATCCTGGAACCCCCTAAAGTGTAGCACATGGGGGTGGGTTCTAACTTCTAATCTTGAGTTTAATATCAGACATGTTACCACCAAGCCACAGTAGACGCCCACTCAATAGTAGAACGGGAGCTGGACCGAGCAGCCTTCCTCCTTCTAAAATGGAGGAAACAAGAAAAACACAAACACTTATTAAAGTGAACGACCCAGCACCCGACAGGGTAACCAGCACATCGGCACCACGTGGGTGAAGGAACCGCCTCTAGTGTCCGACCAGGACCCGCCTGGCATGAGAACACTCTGAAACTGTCCAAGGAAAATCATGGCCCCCGAAGGGATCAATAACAAACTATAGACATAACTGTGCATTATATAGTAATGCGCAAGTATCAGTTCTAGAGAAGAAACGTTCCCAAAAAACGGAAACTATAACAAACATAACCTTCATAAAACAAATTAAAAACGTCCGAACCGAATCAAATAAAATGAAGGCAGCACCCGCGGGTGAACGCCCAAGGAGAATGGGTACACCAACGGGACAAGCCAATTAAATGCCCCAATCTCTTGAGTTTAGAACTGAAACAGATACTTAAAAGAAAAGAAAGACGGAGACGTGAAGGAGATTGGCTTTATCCCCATACCTCTAACCCAATTTGCACTCCAGCACAGAAGACAAAGAATCCCTCGGCCCAGTAGGACCGGAATCCTCCAGCACCGCCAAAACATGCCTTAGTAGTACACGAAGGTAAGCCAGTCTGTATTGGAAGGCAAAATGTTCCCCCGCCGGATCGATGGACGACCCCGGCCCCGAGAGAGGCCATCGCTTCCCCAGAAGGTCGAACTGACTCCCCAGAACACAGACAGTATCGTAGAAATATTTCTCTTGGGAGATATAAATGTGCCAGCGCCAAAGATTATGGCCATGCGGAACTGTGCGGTAACCTTTGGAGGAAACAAGCCGCCTTCCAGAGGAGTAACGGCCCTAGCGTAGCAAAAGAAAGTTCTGGGGCACACGCCTCACTGGACATGGAATCCTCAGGGGCGGATGGCTCAACGCACTCTACGCTCCCTGAATCGGAGGAAGAGAGTACTCTAGCATGGCAATCGGAAAAAATAACTGATGGGAATGGATAACCCGGGCCATTTCATACTCCTTACAAGACGTATACTTTGAGTCGTAGATGTCCGTCCCTAAAAAGTCAGAATCCTCCATAAACTTGGAGATTGCAAATATGGACTAAAGCTAAACGGCACCTTACACCCCCAATGGCTGGGGGCACTCAGCACCTCCTGTGAACCAGACAACCAACGAACAGACTTTCTCCGTTGTCACTCGGTCAGAATACGGAAATAGAAGTACAATGTGACCACACCCAGTCACACGGTGCACCGTGTAAGCTTAGCAAGAAAGGCGTGCAAGCCCAAAAGGACTGCGCAGTCTGATGATAAGGCCGTTATGTTCAGAATAGCCCTAAGCCCAAGTATCACTACACATAAGCAGACAGAATCACATATCAAACAGTAGATATTAACCCTTGATTCCATAAGATAAAAGGAGTCCTACTGGGACCCTGACTTCTTTTGTTAACATTACATTCCCATATTGAAATAAAATGAAACAATCTTACTGGAATCTACGCCGTGGAACAGGAACACGGTCCTTCAAGTGTGACAGATAGTAGCATCCCTTCTGACATGGACTTGAGTGAATAAAGGCAGGCAGCGAAACTCGTCAACGCTGATTGCCAAGGAGTTGTTAAAATGAGTCAGGATGGTTTTGCAGAGACGACACTGCCTGCATCTCTGGACTCTAACTTTCATCCATGCTCTCACTGAGAGGCTGATAGGATTATTTAAAACTCCAGTCCCATTTCGAAGAGTACTACCCTTCATAAGAAACTATCTTTCAAACTTCTGACACTTCTCTGCCAACCTCCTGTGACGAAAGGCAAAGAATGACTGGGGGATGAGGGAAGTGGGGGGAGGTATTTAAGCCTTTGGCTGGGGTGTCTTTGCCTCCTCTTGGTGGCCAGGTTCTGAATTCCCAAAAGTAATGAATGGAGCTGTGGACTCTTCCTTTTTAAGAAGAAAAGAATAATTGTAAAAGTGAAACAAACAAAACAAAAACAAAATTCAACACATTTATATTGTGTAACCTTCTTTAGTGAATGGACATTGTAGATTACAAGAGGAAGCAGTGGAGTTGAAGATGTTAGCCCACACATAATGCATGTTTCTTTATCAGTGTAACTACATACCTAATCAAACGTACCTCCTATATAATGTTTGTCCCCGGTACTGGATTCATTTTACTAATCTGTAGTCTCTCTGAAATCCAAAATAATAGTAGGATATTTACTTTAATTGAAGCTAGAAAGAGAGGGGAAAAAAAATTATGTTTTTCAGAAAATACATATGTTTATTTAATGTTTCAGATACAGCAATTTACTTCTATTATCAAATTCTCTTCTATCTTTTAGTATTTTTTGTTGAAAACAACGAATGTAAGCTCAGGAGCCTGCCCATTTCTGGAGCATTATATGGCAGCAGTTTTGCAAGAATGTTATCCATTTGCAAGAGCACTAGAGGGCAGCACTATTTCCTGCTATGTAGTGCTCCAGATGCCTACCTAGGTATCTTTTCTTCAATATAGAATATCATGGGAACTAAGCAAATTTAAAGGACCAGACCAGTAAATACAGTAGATTTGCATAATTAAAAAATACACAATAAAAATACAATGCAATAGCATTTATACTGAACTTAAAATGAGTAATAGATTTTTTTCTGACAAGTTTCACACCTACTGTATCATGTGACAGCCATCAGCAAATCACAAATGCATACACGTATAGTCTGAATTCTTGCACATGCCCACCAGGAGCTGGTAACTCACAAAGTGTAAATATAAAAAGCCTAAGCAGATTTTGTTAATGGGAGCAAATTGGGAAGTTGTTTAACCCCTTAATGACAACATCACTTTTCCATTTTCTGTCCGTTTGGGACCAAGGCTATATTTACATTTTTGCGGTGTTTGTGTTTAGCTGTAATTTTCCTCTTACTCATTTAATGTACCCACACATATTATATACCGTTTTCACCATTAAAGGACCATTCAACACATTAGATTTGCATAATCAACAAATGTAAGATAACAAGACAATGCAATAGCACTTAGTCTGAACTTCAAATGAGTAGTAGATTTTTTTATAATAAATTTCAAAGTTATGTCTATTTCCACTCCCCTTGTACCATGTGATAGCAATCAACCAATCACAAATGCATACACGTATAGTCTATGAATTCTTGCACATGCTCAGTAGGATCTGGTGACTCAAAAAAAAAAATTGTAAATATAAAAGACTGTGCACATTTTTTTAATGGAAGTAAATGGGAAAGTTGTTTAAAATTACATGCTGTATCTGAATCATGAAAATTTAATTTAACCTGAGTGTCCCTTTAAATGAACTTTCTAAAGATACCATTATTTTCATCATATCTTATAATTTACTATAAAAAAAAATTATAAAATATGAGGGGTAAAAAAAAAAAAAACACTTTTTCACAAACTTTAGGTTTCTCACTGAAATTATTTACAAACAACTTGTGAAATTATGGCACAAATGATTGTAAATGCTTCTCTGGGATCCCCTTTGTTCAGAAATAGCAGACATATATGGCTTTGGCATTACTTTTTGGTAATTAGAAGGTCGCTAAATGCCACTGCGCACCACACGTGTATTATGCCCAGCAGTGAAGGGGTTAATTAGGGAGCATGTAGGGAGCTTCTAGAGCTAATTTTAGCTTTAGTGTAGTAGACAACCCCAGGTATTGAACTAGGCCCATTTTGGTATATTTTATGCCACCATTTCACTGCCAAATGCGATCAAATTAAAAAAAACTTTCACTTTTTCACAAACTTTAAGTTTCTCACTGAAATTATTTACAAACAACTTTTGCAATTATGGCACAAATGGTTGTAAATGCTTCTCTGGGATCACCTTTCTTCAGAAATAGCAAACATATATGACTTTGGCGTTGCTTTTTGGTAATTAGAAGGTCGCTAAATGCCACTGCGCATCACACGTGTATTATGGCTAGCAGTGAAGGGGTTAATTAGGTAGCTTGTAGGGAGCTTGCAAGGTTAATTTTAGCTTTAGTGTAGATATCAGCCTCCCACCTGACACATCACACCCCCTGATCCCTCCCAAACAGCTCTCTTTCCTCCCGCACCCCACAATTGTCCCCGCCATCTTAAGTCTGCCAGTACTAAAATAAAAGGTATCTTTTCATTTATTTATTTTAGCATATTTACATATGCTGCTGTGTAGGATCCCCCCTTAGCCCCCAACAGCTCTCTAACCCTTCCCCTCTACCTTATTGGGAGCCATCTTGGGTACTGGAAGCAGTGTGTTTTTTTTTTGTTTGTTTTTCATGTTTTTTTATGTTTTCTGTAGTGCAGCTTCCCCCCCAAAGACCAACCCCCCACCCCCTCCCAGATCCCTTAGATCCTTTTTATATAACTTCCCTCCCCCCTCTCTCCCACTTTAATAAAAAATAAATTCTGTAGTGTAGCAGTTCCCACCCGCTCCCACCCGTGCATGCACCCGCCCCCCGTGCGCGCTCCTGGTTACCCCACCCAAAATCCCGCCCCCTCTTGCTTCAGCCATGCATCGATGGCTGCCCACCCACCTCCCACGTCGGCTCCCACCCACCAACGATTGCGGCCATCGATGTCCAATGCAGAGAGGGCCACAGAGTGTCTCTCTCTGCATCAGATGGCCAAGGATGGTTATTGCAGGATGCCTCGATATCTAGGCATCACTGCAATAACCGGAAAGCGGCTGGAAGGGATCAGGATCGCTTCCACTGCTTTCTAAGACCGACGACGTACAGGGTACGTCCTCGGTCGTTAACTGTATTTTTTGTAGGACGTACCCTGCACATCGTCGGTCGTTAGGGGGTTAAAGGAATACTAAACCCACATTTTTTCTTTCATGATTCAGATAGAGCATGCAATTTAAGCAACTTTCTCATTTGCTCCTATTATCAAATTTTCTTTGTTCTCTTGTTGTCTTTATTTGAAATAGTAGTAATGTAAAGTTAGGGGCCGGCCCATTTTTGCTTTAGCACCTGGGTAGCGCTTGCTGATTGATTTGCTACATTTAGCCACCAATCAGAAAGTGCTACCCAGGTTCTGAACCAAAAACTGGATGGCTCTTAAAGGGACAGTCTAGTCAAAATTAAACTTTCATGATTCCGATAGGGCATGCAATTTTAAACAACTTTCCAATTTACTTCTATTATCTAATTTGCTCAATTCTTTAGATATCCTTTGTTGAAGAAATAGCAATGCACATGTGTGAGCCAATCACACAAGGCCTCTAGGTGCAGCAACCAATCAGCAGCTACTGAGCATATCTAGATATGCTTTTCAGCAAGTGATATCAAGAGAATGAAGCAAATTAGATAATAGAAGTAAATTAGAAAGTTGTTTAAAATGACATGCTCTTTCTAAATCACGAAAGAAAAAAATTGGCTCTCATGTCCCTTTAAGCTTACAGTCTAGCTTTTCAAAATCAAGATAGCATGTAAACGAGGAAAAATTGATAATAAGAGTGAAGTAGAAAGTTGCTTAAAATTGCATGCTGTACCTGAATCATGAAAGACAAAATTTGGGTTTAGTATCCCTTAAAAATTGCCTGCTCTATCTAAATCATGAAGCTTTAATTTTGACTTGAGTGCCCCTTTAATAGAAGTAGATTGCAAACTTTTATTAAAAATGGTATGCTCTGTCTTAATCATAATAGAAAGTGTTTGGGTTTTCATATCCCTTTAAATCATATTTGATCAGGAGGCATCTTAAAAGAGATAGTAAAGTCCAAATTAAAATTACATGCCCTATATGAATCAGGAAAGTTTAAACAACTTTCTAATTTATTTTTATCATCAAATTTGCTTTGTTCTTTTGTTTTTTTAGTTGAAAGCTAAACCTAGGTAGGTTCATATGCTAATTTCTAAGCCCTTGAAGGCCGCCTCGGCATTTGACAATTTTTCACAGCTAGAGGGCGTTAGTTCATGTGTTTCATATAGATAATATTGTGCTCATGCACGTGAAGTTATTTAAGAGTCAGCAATAATTGCCGGAAATGCAAGTCTGCCAAAAGATCTGAGATAAGGAGGCAGTCTGCAGAAGTTTAGATACAAGGTAATTACAGAGGTAAAAAGTATATTTCTATTAACAGTGTTGGTTATGCAAAACTGGGGAATGGTAAATAAAGGGATTATTTTTTTTTTTAAACAATAACATTTTTGGTGTTTAATATCCCTTTAAACTCACTGCCTTATACTTATGCCAGGTTTAAATGACATTTGTATGCAAAATTACATTGGATAATTCATTAGAGCATCACATTTTTTTTTATTACTGAGCAAAAAGAGTTAAACATAAATGTAAAATCCTAGAGAGAAGCAACAAGCATTGCCCCTCCCAAACAATAAACCACTGGTGATCAGAAGCTACAGGCCTTTACCTTTTTGTGGTATTTAAAGGGACATTAAACACTTTGAGATGGTAATATAAAATGATACATTGTATATAATAAAACAACTCTGCAATATACTTTCATTATTTATTTTGTCCTCTTTGCCTGTAATTCCATTCTGAAATTGTGAGCTTTTCAGTTCCTGTTAGAAATGGAAGTGCAGAACACTGTTAAATCCAGCACAACCATTGGCTGCACACTCTAATGACCTATGTATAACTGTCCCTAATTGGCCACAGCAGAGAAGGTAACACAAGTTACAACATGGCAGCTCCCAGTGTTTTATAGACACTAAACCTTTACACTTATTTTGGCACTTTTTAAACAACTAATGAAACTTTAAAAAATACATCTACATGTTAGTTATGGACTAATCTTTTCTTTGAATGCATCATTCTATCTAGCATGTGTTTAGTGTTTAATGTCCCTTTAAGCACAGAGTACATTTGGGTAGGTAATGCAAATTGTAAATGCACTAACAGTATGTCCTATTAACCTTAGAAAATGTTAAAGGGACAGTAAACCCAAATTTTTTATTTCATGATTCAGATACAGAATACAATTTTAAGCAATATTCCAATTTACTTCTATTATCTAATTTGCCTCATTCTTTAGATATCCTTTGTTGAAGAAATAGCAATGCACATGGGTGAGCCAATCACACAAGGCATCTGTGTGCAGCCACCAATCAGCAGCTACTGAGCCTATCTAGATATGCTTTTCAGTATAGGATAGCAAGAGAATGAAGCAAATTAGATAATAGACGTAAATTAGAAAGTTGTTTAACATTACATGCTCTGTCTAAATCATGAAAGAAAAAAAAATTGGGTTTCATGTCCCTTTAAGTTATTAAATGTAGCCTATTGCAGGGTCATGTGTTGGAATGTGCTCACAATCATACTCGCCTACCCTTATTTTGCAATGAATGTACCATTATAACATAACCAGAATATAATCTGTGGCGCTAACTGAAATGTGCCCAATCAAGTACAATAATCTGCTTTAAAAGAAATCCAGAGTTGTTAGGAGATTGTAACGTGATCTAAACTGAATATTTAGAACTATTAGAATGGATACTAAACCCAAAACTTTTCTTTTGTGATTCAGACAAATACAATTTAAAAAAAGTTTACAATTTACTTTGTTCCCATGATATTTTTTCTTGAAGAGGAGATACCTAGGTAGGCATCTGGAGCACTACATGACAGGAAGCAATGCTGTCATCTAGTACTCTGGCAAATGCATAACATTTTTGCAAAACTGAAGCCATATAGTTCTCCAGACATGTGCATGCGCCTGCGTTTACATCCCTGCTTTTCAACAAAAGATACCAAAAGAAGGAAGAAAATTTGATAATAGAAATAAATTAGGTAGTTGTTTCAAATTGCGTGCTCTATATGAATATAAATTTGACATTGACTTTGAAATTGCCTGCTCTATCTGAATCACAAACATTTAATTTTGACTAGACTATTCCTTTAAAAGGGGCATAAATGTGAATAAAGCTAATGCTCTAAATTGTATTACTGCACTTATACTTGCCCATAACTAAGTTTAACACACAAAGTCAGCTCCAAAGCAGCAATACACAAGTGGGACTTAGCATAGTACATCTGGCGAGCCAATGACAAGAGGTATTTGTGTGTTGCCACCAATCACCAGCAAAACAAAGGACATCAACAGAACAAAGTAAATTGGATAACTTAAGTCAATCAAAAAGTCTATTAAAATTGCTAATATGCTATATCAGTGTTTCTCAACCGCGGTCCTCAAGTCCCCCCAACAGGCCAGGTTTTCATTATAGCTGAACTAGAGTACAGGTGAAATAATCAGCTGATCAGTAACCATGGTTACTAACCTGCTCTCGCCCATCAGCTGATTACTTCACCTGTGCATTGGTTCAGATATAATAAAACCTGGCCTGTTGGGGGGTACTTGAGGACCACGGTTGAGAATCCCTGCTATCGGCACCACAAAGTTTACATTTTAGTGTTTACGCCTCTTAAACAACATTACAGCCGCTCAAACACTGAACCATCTTCAAAGTAGTAACTAGCGCTATTACTTTCTACTTCTTAAAGCTAATAATGAGAGTTAGTACCCTATGACTGTTACTATTATGTGTCACAGGTTACAAAGTTAACTTGCATTTTAGCCAATCATTGCCGACTCATAAATAACTCAACAGGCGTGAACACAATGTTATCTATATATGGCACACATGAACTAGTACTGTCTAGCTGTAAAAAAAACAACTTTCAAAATGCATAAGAGGCAGCCTTTAAAAGGGACATTATACACTAGATTTTTCTTTGAATAACTGTTTTGTAGATGATCCATTTACATAGTCCATGCAATTTTTTGTTTTTTTTATGTATAGTTTTGCTTATTTTTTAATAACTCCTAACCAAGCTCCAAAGTTTTAGGAGAATACTGACGTATACTTTCTCAGCCTTGCTTCTGTTTGTGTAAAGGGTCTTTTCATAGGCAAAGGAAGGGGGAGGGGGGAGTGTGTTATTTCCCACTTGCAATGGGTGTTCCAGCTACCTTTTTAACAGAGCTAAAAACTGGGAGCTTCTAAGTAAGTTTTTAAACCGTTTTATACTGGATTTTTATATCAGTATCTGTGCATCTTATTCTTTCTAGTAGTGTCTATTACATGCAGTTATATGAAAATTGGTGTATACTGTCCCTTTAAGGGCTTAGAAATTAGCATATGAGCCTACATAGGTTTAGCGTTCAACAAAGAATACCAAAAGAACAAAGCAAATTAGGTGATAAAAGAAAATTGGAAGTTGTTTACATTTGCATGCCCTATCTGAATAATGAAACGTTTAATTTTGACTAAACTGTCCCTTTAATATTAAATACAGTTCCCAAAACCATAATAACATATCAGTTAAAATTTAGCCATTAGATTGACATTAAATAGTAAATACAGGCTAGATATAATAATGTATTCAAAGCAAAGATAAGCCTTAGAATAACATGTATATGTTTTTTTTAATCGTATTAGTTGCATAAATATTGACGAAATACAAGTAACGTTTTAGTTTCTATAAAACAATGGGTGCTGCTGGAGGTATTCATTTTCTAATCTCTTCTGCTAAAGCCAACTAGTGACAAATAAAATATGCAAACAATAGCTGCGTGAAATATACCAACGCAAAAGTCATTTGATTTATCAGGCTTTACAATCTATTTAACAGCAACACTAAAGTAAAAATTCAGCTTTCATGATTCAGGTGTGTTAAAAAAAACAAAAAAAACTTTCTATTTCCATTATGAAATTGTGCAGTCTATAACATGCATATGTATACAGTCTGTGATTGGCTTATGGTGTCAAATGATACTGGGGAAGGGAAATGGAGGGAAATTTTGAGAAAGCATAAGCCAGGAGCTATGATAATGTGAGGAAAATATCTATATGCACGGTTTACTGAGATAGTTATATGGCTGTTTTTTGTGTGTGGGGGTTATTGCATATTTCACTCATAGTGCCAAGTTCATTTTTTTCGGATTTTCGTACAATCATTGGGTTAGTGTTAAGTGTTTTTTTGCAGTTTAACAACAAATTGACTAATATTGTATTTATTTAATAATAGACTCCTGCTCTCAACTCATTGCTCATATAGATGTTGTTAACCGGTTTTGGTTATTTTAATCATTTTCATATGTATATATTAAAAGTTATGTTTGCTTTAATTTAATTTGCACACCTGGGTATTGTTCTGAGACTTGATGTTAATTTATTGGTACACTGTATTTCTATAGTTGAACAATGTGAACGCCAAAAAAATTGGGTACCCCCCACTAAATAACTGTGTTTACAGTTAATATGAAGAGAATAGGTATAGCAGATAGATTGGTTTATTAATCATGACATTAACCCTTGGTATTTGAGACCTGGCATTGGGAGAGGATACAGGGCATTAACACAAGTAATCTATCAGTAGCATTTACCTAACACTGGCAGAGCCATCCCACTACTACGCTTCTCTTGACACTCAGCATGCTGGGAAATGTAGTTTCCAGGCATGACCTAAAGAAGATATTTGTGCGCTTAAAAGAACTGAATGCGGCTTCCTCTGGCCATATTCATAATTTGTTAAGCAAACTATTGTTATATTCCAAAAAAAGCCCCTACCTAAAAGCTATCATTGCTTTTATGCTTCATACACAACCAGCATTTTAAACAGTGTCTGCTCAGATAGCTGGCATTGGCTTGTATCATGTACATTGAGTCATTGACAATGAAAAACAAGGCACTCCCAACTCAAAACAAAAAATTTAAAATGCTAGTCCATGTAGCATATCTAGGTATGCTTTATATGCAGCTGATCTTACTACGCTAAGAACAGCAATAGCTACACTCATTTAAATTTCAGTTTTTGTTCAATTAAACCCACACCCTCTTTTATACCCCCCTTTTCCACAGTGTAGCGTCCTCTCCCTTCAAACAAAAATGTCTGCAGTGTAGAGCCCCTCCGACACTGCTAGCCAGAAGTGATCCAGCGATGGGCCGCCCAACCACCTCCCTGCAGCTGCTCCCACCCACCAACAATCGGCACCATTGCTGGTCGATGCAGAGAGGGCCACAGAGTGGCTCTCTCTGCAACGGTGTTTGAAAAAAGGTATTGCAGTGATGCCTCAATATCGAGGCATCACGGCAAAACCTTGAAAGCGGCTGAAAGCGATCAGGATCGCTTCCAGTCACTTTAAACCCCTAACGACGTACAGGGTACGTCGTCGGTCTTTAACGACCAGTTTGTGTACGACGTACCCTGTACGACGTGTGTCATTAAGGGGTTAAGAAGCCGATTATGCTTCTTATTTTCCCCACCATCTGAGACGTGGAAAATATAAATTCAGGGTGATTAATAGGCCCTGCTCTCACGCCAAAGTAGGGGGCGGGATTGCAAAAGAAAGCACTTGTGTAATCTTGCATGTCAGCAAGTGATACTACAACACGTGTCGACTGAAGGTGGACAGGTTCTCTCTGCTTGATAAATAATAAAGCATTCTGAAATCTCTTTTCACTGTGTGTTTCACCATATGGCTTTATGGAGATTGCATAGCAATGTAAGAATATTATAAAGGATATCTAGAGGAACCCCAGGAACCATGGCTCCTAGAGGTTTACTTCTGGCCCAGAACTTTTTGCATTATTTTACCATTTTTATACAAATACCTTTGCCTGGATATTCAAAATTCATATATATTTTTTTTTTATACAGTAGCTCTATTTAATATTATGCTTTACCCAATTTAATTCACCTTGTAAACTTATTAATTTTTTTTAAAGGGATATGAAACCCAAACATTTTTCTTTCATAATTTTGATAGAGCATTTGATTTTAAACAACTTGTCTAATTTACTTCTGTTATCAATTTTTCTTTGTTCTCTTGGTAATTTTTTTTTAAAAAAGCAGGGACGTATTCTTAGGAGCCGGACCACTTCTGGAGCACTATATAGCAGCGGTTTTGCAAGAATGTTATCCAATTGCAGGTGCACTAGATGGTAGCACTATTTCCCGCCATGTAGAGCTCCAGATGCCAGCCTACCTAGGTATCTTATCAACACAAAATATCACAAAACATAGAAGTAAATTTGAAACATTTTAAAAATGTCTCTGTTTGAATCACCAAAGAGAAGTTTTGGGTTTCATATCCCTTTAATTTGTTATATTTTGTGCTAAGAATCTTTACTAAGTATATAAACCACCTAACATAAATTGTGTTATTTTCTCTGTGTTATAAATTAGAAAGTAATAATTGAAAACTAGACAAGCATAGTCCCTATCACCCTCTAATAATGACTCGTTATAGGGTCGATCACAATCTTTTAGAAAAACTTAACTTTAACAGAAAGGTCAATTTTCATCAACGAGTGCCCAGTTTTTAAAAATACTTTTAAAAACAGGGGCACTTTCATTGATGAAAATTAACATTGCACTGGATTTGAAGAAATACTTACCTTTTACTCCTGCAAAGCCGGATCGACGATCCCCCACCTTCTTATTCCTGCTGTAGACCACAGCAATGACGAAACTGGCTTCCTCCAATCACAGCCAGGCATCACGAGCTGGACGCACTGGGATGCAAGCCATGATTGGAGGAGGCCGGTTTTCGTCATTTCTGACGTCAGTACAGAGGAACTGAGGCTGAGATCGGCAATCCGGTTTTGCAGGAGTAAAAGGTAAGTATTTCTTCAAATCCAGTGCAATGTTAATTTCCATCAATGAAAGTGCACCTTGTTTTTAAAAGTATTTTTAAAAATCGGCACTCATTGATGGGGATTTCTGTAAGATAAATCATTTGATAATTTTTTTCTAAAGGATTGCGAATGATTCCAATGCTCACTAAGAACTGAAATACACGGTGTAATTAAGCTAATCAAATTCCTGACAAGGTGACCCATTTTGGGTGAATCTTTCATTGATGTTTTCTTTCATATGTGGGTTAACTCAAAATGGCTGACAAATCTCTGCAAGAAATCAAAACTCAAGAACTTATGAGCTGCAAAACAGAAATATACAATCCTTTTGGATACTGATAATTGCTTCTTGTATTTATCATACTACTCATCTTGTTATCATAATACAGATAATAAGTATATCATATGTGTAAAAGACTGATCAAATTAATATGTAGAGTGAGTGCATATGTCATCGTCCCATGGAAAAAGGAGACTTTATATTGATTTATCATTACTGTGCCCTTGACGCAGTAATTGAAGTTTAATATTATCAGAAGGTACCAAGAACCAATTTTCTTTATTGTATAAACTCAGTGTACCGTTACTTTTATATACACATCTTCCATTCCAAGCTCTATAAAGTTTGTATATTTTTCTAAGCATTAAGACTGTAAAAACATTTGTGACACAAAATCTAAGATTTTATATCCCTTCATTTTTAGCACAGTACATTTAGAAACTTTTTATTCTTTCGTTTTTCTCAAAAGCAGCTGAAACATATGGATACATTACTTGGGAAATATTAAATTATAGAATATATATTACTTGGACATCATAAGTACATACTTTTTAACAAAGAGGCTCTGCTGGCAATTAATAGGTTAATAAAGAATGTATAAATTAATAAATCCCCACCTATCTGAGAAATCCTGAAAGGGCTTTAAGGAATCATTTAATAAGCTCTTCTCTCAATTTCTTGTATAAGCATGTAAAAAACAAAAACAAAGTATAAATGTAATATAATACATAATGGGCTAGATTACAGTTGGAGCTCTAAATTATCTCACTCCCGCAAACGAACAAAAACTTAAATTATGCTTACCTGATAATTTTCTTTTCTTCAGATGGAAAGAGTCCACAGCTGCATTCATTATTTTTGGGAATTAAGAACCTGGCCACCAGGAGGAGGCAAAGACACCCCAGCCAAAGGCTTAAATACTCCTCCCACTTCCCTCATACCCCAGTCATTCTGCCGAGGAACAAGGAACAGTAGAAGAAACATCAGGGTGAAAAGGTGCCAGAAGAACAAAAATAATAGACGTCCCAACGAAAAAATACGGACGGGGAGCTGTGGACTCTTTCCATCTGAAGAAAAGAAAATGATCAGTTAAGCATAATTTAAGTTTTTCTTCATAAATGGAAAGAGTCCACAGCTGCATTCATTACTTTTGGGAAAACAATACCCAAGCTATAGAGGACACTGAATGCAAAAACGGGAAGGTACCCTACCCAACAAAATCCTGCTTCGTCCGAAGCTGAGAACAACTTTGAAAAAAAGGAAAAGGCCCAAGGACACTGACCCGCAGATAGTCCACAGCCTTGCTAGAGACCACAGGAACTAGACTCAACCTAGTCAACAGCCTCCAAGAGACACCGTCCCCAGCAGTCAGTCTCCATACAACACACCCCTTACTAAAGAAAAGGGAACAAACTACCGTATTCTTCCACAAAGAAGAAAAGGCACAGAGAAAACATGATTGTACTTGTAAAGTGCGGCTAATCCCCCTTAAGGGACTCAAGGCGCCGCTCATTTGATCAACCTCGAAATGAGGAAAGGCTGAGTAGACCTCGCCGGGGATAGAACTTGCAACCCTCGGTTCGCTACAGTGCAGAGTAGCCACAGTGCATTAGTATGCTGAGCTAGCTTCCAGCTAGCATAAGGGACTCCAGAAAAAAACCCTAAAAAGGGCACGAGTCCTAAATAAAAACACAGAGCCAAATCTAGAGAAACCAGGTCAGGCTATCAGAGATCCAACCTGTCTCATAGAAACAAGGGGGGGGGGGGCAAAACCCAAACCCCAGAAATACAGAAACCACAGGATAAGGCCGGGAGTCTGAAACAGAGAGAGGATCTTCCCCTAACACAGTTCAACCACACTCTAGAAAGCAACTGAAGACAAAGGTCCCCAAGTCGCAAAAAGGTATCTCAGAATACCGAAATATTCAGAACAAAACCTCGTTCAGCAAGCTCAGATAGGTCTGATGAAGAACACTTAAACCAAAAACACTGTCATCTAAAAATGACACTGAAACTTAAATACTTGCAGGGCAAGTAGAAAGCAGCTGAAGATAGGATCCTTCAGATTGCTAAATATCCACTAAACAGCAGATAACGTTGCAGCTATCTAAGAGCCGCCAGTCCTTCCCACAAATCTTGAATGTGGAGAAAGGAAAAACCTCAAAAAGGCTTACTGTACCTCGAATGCTCTGAGGACGAAATAGAGCAACAGATTTCCGATCCTGCTCTAACACCAGTCCAGTCAAAGCAACAGACATGTCTGATAGACAGGGGGACAGAAGACCCCAACCACAAGCCCCCAGGGAATGGAAGAAAAAAGGGGGGAATCACCCACCCCAACAGAGCATGGGTGCCAACCCAATCTGCTCCTCTAAATAAGGCACTCCCAAGGAGAACCCCCTAGGACCTGGAACAGAGAAAAGTGCAATAGATCCGTAGGAAGACCTGTCACAACTCTCTTAGACAGTCTCTACGTAGAGATACCAATTTCCAACAGGTGGAACAGAGCAGCAGATACTACCCCTTACAAAAATAAGCCACCTGATCCCCCCTCCTGCACACAGAGCAGGACAAGGACCCTCCAGAGAGAGGAAACCCCAACTCATAAAGGAAGATAAAACTATCCCCTCCAGAGGGAAGGGCTAAGATAAGAACAGCGTACATGTCCACAAGACATGAAGCCATAGTATGATCAAAACACGGACCGAATGAAAAATCATCCAGACACCACTGTTGACCCAACAGACAAAAAACTCCCCATAGAGGAGCACACTCCGTCCGAAGGACAAGTCAGGAAACATAGGGTCCCTGAAAAAAAACTGGGTTGTCCCGAACCAGTCCATTGGATCATAAGTCTCCAGACATCCAAGAAGGATCCAAGACAAGAACTCCAGACCCGGGATCAAGAATCGTCCTAGAAAGAATGACACCCTCAGGGAACACAAGATACCCCGTCTGAAGCAATCAGACCTCACAGGGGATGAGAACTGGGAAACCCGGAGAACGGGTACAGGACTCACTCATAATTCCCAGCCCAAAGGGAAGAGAACACCCTTAGCCGGAGGACAACGCCCCCCAGCAAGGTACTAGGCCACGACAAAGTCACACAATTTCTCTATAGCCCAAAGGCCCCAAGGGCAGCACTAAGGGAAATGAAAACGAGAACAGAGTCACCCGAAAGAGAGTAGAAGAAAGGCTAGTTACATAATCCTTTCAGATTAACGTTCCAGACGACCACACCCACAGTAGGAGACAGAATCAGATAACAATCATGATTATAAACCCCCCGTTCAATAATCCCCCTCAGGAGATATTAACTCTAGATTCCTAGATACAAAAAGGATCCTCACTGAGACCCTATGTTAAAGTTATCCCCGAAAGGTTGTAGTCCCTCTTGGATAAACAGTTGAAATTACAATACATCCATGATGAAAGTAAAATGAAACGATCTTACCGGAAATCTACGCTGTGGAACAGAAACACGGGCCTTCAAGTGTGACAGATATTAGCGTCGCCTCTGCCATGGACTTGAGAGAAAAAAGCAGGAAGCAAAACTCGTCAGCGCTTTTGATAATTTAGTTTTTTATTTTGTGTAATTTAGTTGTTATTTTGTTTTGTAATTTAGATAATTGTATTTTATTAATTTATTTTATTGTAATGTTAGGTTTTAGTGTAAGGCAGGTTAGGTTTTATTTTACAGGTAAATTTGTATTTATTTTAACTAGGTAGCTAGTAAATAGTTAATAACTATTTACTAACTAGTCTACCTAGTTAAAATTAATACAAACTTACCTGTGAAATAAAAATAAAACCTAAGCTAGGTACAATGTAACTATTAGTTATATTGTAGCTAGCTTAGGTTTTTTTTTTACAGGTAAGTATTTAGTTTTAAATAGGAATTATTTAGGTAATAATTGTAAGTTTAATTTAGATTTATTTTAATTATATTTAAGTTAGAGGGGGGTTAGACTTAGGGTTACGTTAGGGTTTATGCTTAGGGTTACGTTAGGGTTAATATATTTATTTAGTGTTAGTGATGTGGGAGGCCAGAGGTTTAGGGGTTAATAACTTTAGTACAGTGGCGGCAACATTGGGGCGGCAGATTAGGGGTTAATAACTAATGTAGGTGGCGGTGATATCGGGGGCAGCAGATTAGGGGTTAATAACTGTAATGTAGGTGGCGGCGATGTTAGGGGCAGCAGATTAGTGGTGTTTAGACGTGTGTTTTATGTTAGGGTGTTAGGTTTAAACGTAACTTTTTCTTTCCCCATAGACATCAATGGGGCTGCGTTACGGAGCTTTTGTTTCTGCGATCGCAGGTGTTAGGCTTTTTTTTAGCCGACTCTCCACATTGATGTCTATGGGGAAATCGTGCATGAGCACGTCAAAATACTGCTTGTATTTGTGTGAGGTATGGAGCTAAACACAACCATATCGCCTGCATAAGCCGGGTTTTGCAAAACCTGTAATAGCAACGCTATAGGGAGGTTAAATACCGCCACTTTTGTGGCGGTCGTTAATTTCCCTATAGCGCTCTAAACTCGTAATCTAGCTGCATGTTAGCTATAGGAAATATATATATACACATACAGGGCCGGCTCAACCATGGGACCAAGTGGGTCCAATGGACCCAGGCAGCACTTGACAAGGGGCAGCACTTTAGTGACTGAGTCAGTGGCCAGATTAGTGAGAGGGGGTGTAATTGCATTCTTGGACCCAAGCAGCACAATATCTTGAGCCGGCCTTGCACACATACACACACACACAGACACACAAAACGGCTTTCATTTAACTTGAAACATATGCATGTTATATAAATATATACTTTGCCTTTTTCTGTATTTATTTTTTTTTTGTTCTTCCTTGCTGGATGTTATCTGTTCATCCTCATTCCTCTATATTTTACAGATTATCTACATTCCCTACTAATACCCCCAATCATCTCTCTGAAGCCTCCCCTTTTTCGGCCTCCACTTTTCAGCATTCTTTAACATCTTTTCTTCTCTTGATTCTTTTTCTTTTCTATTGATTTTTTCAGTCCACACCGTCTATCATATTTTAATGATGTCTCTAGCCCCCCTCATTTCTTTTAACACACTCTTCTTTCAGTCTCCCTCTCTCTCCTTTCCCTCCACCTCTCCTGTATCTTTCCCTTTTCTCTCTCTCTCCTCTTTGCTTGGAGAGGCTGCTCTGGCGCAGGGCCAAGGAAAAAAATTCCATCTCCTGATCCAGTGAAAAGCCGCAGGGAGGGAGAGATGATGGGGGAGGGAGAGAGAGAGACATGGGGGAAGGGAGAGGTGAGAGGGAGAGAAAAGGGGGAACACAAAGAAAGGAGCAACTAGGAAAAGCAGAGAAATAAATGAGCATACAAAACAGAAAAGTGCAAGCTACTGGATAGAGGGGGAGAGGATTTGTGACAGTCAGGAAAATTAACTCACAGATTCACAGATGTTAATGGCAGAAAGAGCGAAGAGTCAAACAAGGCCCCATTCATTATGGTGAAAAGCAGAATAGTTATCAGGAAGTTATTTTCAATCTCTTTTGGAGATAGTCGCACAGTCCTTTTCGCATTAACTGGTACAGATAGTGGCCGGCAGCTTATGAAGAGGCAAAAGGAACTAAAGATTAAAATTTAGGCAACAAATACACCAGTGACAAAATCTTAAAAACGGGCGCAAACCTTTTAGGAGGTTGGCACATACGCTGTATAATCCCTGGGAGTTCAGTAGTGACATGCATAATTGCAGACTGGCAACTTTTAGGTTGGCATAGCTGGCACTGCTCCCTTGTCTGGTACCGCTAGATATTATTGGCAGAAAATCAGGACTTAGAGAAGTACTTGCTAATTTCAGGAACAGTTCATTAGACCTATAAAATAATTTTGCACAATAGAAGAAAGTTTATGTGACTATTTTTAGAGATGTGTTATAGATAGATGTTTTAATAGAAAATTAGATAGATAAATAGGTGTGTATATATTAATAGGCCAGTGTAAGTTTTGTAATGTTAGACATGTTGCAAGCCAGCAATTAATTTTATATACCCAGGTTTCTGTGTGGTAATAATACAGGGGTACATACCCAGTCTATTATATGTTAACAATACAGTGGGTACATGACCAGACTGCTGGGTGGTAATAATGATATAGTGGGTACATGCATAGACTGCTGCATAGTACTAATGATACAGTGGGTACATGCATAGACTGCTGCATAGTACTAATGATACAGTGGGTATATGCATAGACTGCTGCATAGTACTAATGATACAGTGGGTACATGCATAGACTGCTGCATTGTACTAATGATACAGTGGGTACATGCCTAGACTGCTGCATAGTACTAATGATACAGTGGGTACATGCATAGACTGCTGCATAGTACTAATGATACAGTGGGTATATGCATAGACTGCTGCATAGTACTAATGATACAGTGGGTATATGCATAGACTGCTGCATAGTACTAATGATACAGTGGGTACATGCATAGACTGCTGCATAGTACTAATGATACAGTGGGTATATGCATAGACTGCTGCATAGTACTAATGATACAGTGGGTATATGCATAGACTGCTGCATAGTACTAATGATACAGTGGGTACATGCATAGACTGCTGCATTGTACTAATGATACAGTGGGTACATGCCTAGACTGCTGCATAGTACTAATGATACAGTGGGTACATGCATAGACTGCTGCATAGTACTAATGATACAGTGGGTATATGCATAGACTGCTGCATAGTACTAATGATACAGTGGGTACATGCATAGACTGCTGCATAGTACTAATGATACAGTGGGTACATGCCTAGACTGCTGCATAGTACTAATGATACAGTGGGTATATGCATAGACTGCTGCATAGTACTAATGATACAGTGGGTACATGCATAGTACTAATGATACAGTGGGTACATGCATAGACTGCTGCATAGTACTAATGATACAGTGGGTACATGCATAGACTGCTGCATAGTACTAATGATACAGTGGGTACATGCATAGACTGCTGCATAGTACTAATGATACAGTGGGTACATG